>NW_028077105.1:14508216-14753756 GCF_014824575.4 Sturnira hondurensis | reverse complement strand
AAAAAAGAAGTACATGCAAGGAACAAAAGGAAGCCACGTATAAATAACACCAGTAAGGACACGAATATAATTTTTAAAGAGCCAAAAGATTCTGGAGGTGTAAAGTAAACTGACCAATATAACTAACTCATGAGAGAGGCTCAGCTAATAG
The DNA here is from genome assembly GCF_014824575.4 of Sturnira hondurensis. Classification (NCBI taxonomy): domain Eukaryota; kingdom Metazoa; phylum Chordata; class Mammalia; order Chiroptera; family Phyllostomidae; genus Sturnira; species Sturnira hondurensis. The sequence continues at coordinate 14,753,605 of NW_028077105.1, read as the reverse complement.
ATTTGAGCTGGTGGAAAAAAGAATTGAAACATTTAGATATAAATCAGTAGAGATTATAGAATTTGAATGCAAAGGGAAAAAGAGAACAAAAAATTAACAGATCCTCAGAGAAATCTTGAATATCATTAAGAGCACCAAAATATGTATAGTGAGAGTATGAGAAGGGAGAAAAATAAAGGAGCAGAAAAAATGGGTGAAATAATGTAATAAAGAGATAATTGGCTAGTCATATCTGGAATTTCATGGAAAACATCAATTAACACATCCAGGAACTTTAAATAGATTAATTAAAAGATACGACTACTCACACAAATCATCCACAAAATGTTGAAAGACAAAACACAAATTCCTAAATTTATCACAGAACTACAGTGATCAAAGCAGTGTTGACATTAGTTTAAGAATAGACACTAGCTTATTACATATGTATGTAATATATATATGTAGAGAGAGAGTATATATATATATATTCATGATTAAATTTATATGCATTTCAGAAGTCTTTATTACCATGAAGGAAGGTAACAAGGATTATAATTACAAATGTTTCCCTACCAACAAAGACATAAAAGACCTCTATAATCCTTCATGGAGTCTATTATTTATTACCAGGGTTTAATGAAAATCAATATTTTTTTCAAAAAGGAATGTTCTGCTCATGTTATCATAATGGTAGATAGATTTTTACCCTTTTTGGTATTTCTCCAGCACTATTTACAATTAAAGTAAATATTTAAAGATTCATTTTACTTTGGAATTGTTTTACCATCGCTTGGCAACTAGCCATTCCTTCTCCTCATTAGTTATTTGCTGCATTTACAAGTGGGTGAGTAAATTTAGCTTAGAAATAGAAACCCTCCCATTTCCTGAAATTTCCAGCATATTTCTTATTGTAGAGATGGGAAATTTCAATCTGCATGCAGATTGGAAGTCAGAAAGGGCACTATGTTTTCTTTTTCATCTGAGTTTTACAGAGTCCAACTTCTTGCCGCACAGATCTCAAAGTCTGATAGGTAGCATAAGCCATACTGAGTATTCGGTAACACCTTCTGCTTATTTATGGGCTATGACAGGTTGATTAGGCCTTGTGAACACCTATGCCAGGTAGCCTTTCCAGAGACTGACTTATTCTACGGAAGGAATTTAATAACCTACATTGAAACCAATACTTTTCCGATTAAGAATATCTATCTCAGAAATGAAGATTCAGTTGAATCTAAAATTATACTGATAGGGCTGTGCTGAAAAACAGTGACCAGAGGGGAGAGGGGAGGAGAGTAACGGAGGAAAGAAGAGGAAGGGACTTGACAAAGCGCATGTATGGATGACTCATAGACATGACAACAGTGTGGGAACGGGGGGTGGGATGGGCAGAGGAGGGCAAAGGTAGGAAAATGGGGACAACTGTAATAGAATAACAAAAAATAAATAAAAGTGTGTTATTTTGAAAAATACTTGATAATATCTAAATTAAATACAATAAAACAGGTGCTATGTTTGAGTATTGGTTTTTATTCAGGGTGAGTTTAATGGTAGAATATAGGTTGAGAATTTTTTGGAGGGTAAAATGCAGGTTAGTTCTGGAAATGTGAAGGACAACAGACAGAAAAAGGTAGAGATGGTGTTTGTTTAAAATGTGAGCTTTAGATGACTGCTACAATTAGCTACTGTTACACGTTGTATACTGTTATTTTTCTATAACTTCAGAATTGCAGTATTCTTAAGCTTATGGTTGAGTTTAAGTTATTATTGGGATGAAAACTATGGTAAGAATTATAAGTAACATGTTGATAACTGTTACGTTTTCCTGTGATATATTTTTGGAGTTCTGTTTTAAAGGTGTCAGTGTTAGAGTTGTGAGAAATGTAGAAATTAGTAATGAAGTAAAAATGGATTTAGCATCAATTTTCTTAAGTATGGTGTTGTATGTAAACCAATATAAACCCAGTCTTCCAAAGAATGCAAGTAAGTAATGACCAATTTTCTAAACAGTTACTAAAAACTGTGTGGGTTACAATTCTAAAACTGTAATTAAATTATATTATAATGATACTTTTTAAAACAAAAAACTTCCTGTCCACTGTACTCAACACCATACTCTCTCATCCATAAAAACATATCCTAACTAAGAAATACACTTGCATTTGCTAGTGTATTTGCTTGCACTTTCAATTGTATTCTGTATGTTGCTTAAGTCTATGAAGAAAATATATCTAGAACAGTAAAATTATCATTTCCAGTATGGTTTTCATTCTGTGAAAGCTACAGTGCAATGTCTGAACTCTCTTATTTTAATTCATACCAAGTGTGATTTTGGAATCATTTATCAGCAGAGAACAGAATTCCTAAATGTGCTCTCTTCTCATTATGTAATAAATAGTTCAGACTTTACAGATGATTGTATGTGTTATTTTGAAATTTATATGACAGTATCTAAAATAAAATGATTAAACTAGAAAAAAGTATGTAAAATCAGAGAAATCATATCTGCCTAGAAAGATAAGCCTATTAGAGTTGTATCTTGGCCAGTAGGAACTTTTTCCTTTGGTGAATACTGACAAAATGATATCTTATTTTCCAAACTGTATTTTTCCCTTCTGATTCAATATTTATATTTTATTGGTATTTAAATGAGCCAGCAGTTTGTGCTAATCAACACTTTGCATAATATGATGAAGCTATTAATAGTTTTTGGTTAATCTACCTTATTTAGGTCTTCCCTCAACTAACAAGTCTAAGAAAGTTTGTAGTAAATTTACATTTTTGTTGTTCAGCATTATTTTACATTTCCTATTTCATTTTTATTTGGAGAAGAGAGAAGTAAAATACCACTACAGCATTCCTCTGGAAAATCATTCTTTTCTATTTTGTTGTTCAGTGATGAATGAGATTGACTCTTCTACCATGCTACCTACCTAAACGGGTGGGAACAATTTGAGAAAGGGTTTAAGTTTAGAGATAAACTATTCCTATAGAGCAGAAAGCAGAGAGATGGAGAAAAATAGACCTTTGGTTGTATCATTTGATCCATTGGATGAGGCCTCATCTCAAATTAAATATATATACTCTTATATTATATATATAGACCTTTCATCAAAATTATTTTTCTTTTTTTCTTTTTTTAAAATATATTTTATTGATTATACCATTACAGCTGTTCTATTCCCCCCCTTCATTCCCCTCCACCCGCACACTCCCTCCCCCACCATTCTCCCCCCCTTAGTTTATAACCACGTGTCTCAAGTTCTTTAGGTTCTATATTTCCCCCACTATTCTCACCCTCCCCCTATCTATTTTCTACCTACCCTCTATGCTATTTTCTGTGCCTTCTCCCCCCTTCTCCTCCTCCCACCCCCCTGTTGCTACACCTCCATGTGTTCTTCATTTCTATGGTTCCACGCCTGATCTAGCTGTCCTCTTGGTTTGCTTTTGTTTTAGGTGTGGTTGTTAATAACTGTGTGTTTGCTGTCCTTTCACTGTTCATATTTTTCATCACCAAGCGCTTATTATATGAAATGCTAAAGGGACTTATATAAGAAAGAGATGATGAAAAATTATTTTTCTTTATTGATAGATAAATTTGATCATCAGGAAAACATTTCTTACAAGGGGTGCATGTGTGAGTGTGTGTGTGTGTGTGTGTGTGTGTGTATGTGTGTGGTGGTTCTTGTGATTAGGAAGTAGAAACAAGTGAAGAGTGGAGCATGGGTCAGGTGTGAACCTTATAACAAGCAGATGCTTGTTTCTTACCTTTAGACCTTAGAGGAAATGCCACTTTGAATCCAGTGCTTTTTTTGATGCTAAAATAACCAATTGTTTTACCCTGTGAATTTCTTGGACACTGCACAAGCGTGTTTTAGAGGTTTAAGCTATGGGGCTCACAGACTCTTGATGTCCTTAAAAGGACAAGAAACATTGGCATAATCCTTCTTTTTCTTCACATTTGGACACTCCTAATGAGGGGGATCACCAATGGCAGCTGCCTGCAATTTCCCCAATTTACTGTAATTTCCTCTGGCCTTTGCACTTCAAATGAGCAAGAGGAATTTCTTTAAAAAGTGTTTCAGATAAATGCCATACTTATGTTCCATAATAAACTCTAAGTTATAATCTATTTTTTCCTCCAATAAATCTTACCATACCTATGTTGGATTTCTTGTGATGTCTACCCCTACCAGACAAGTTTCTTTCCACCTTTATTTCCACATTGTAAGACTAGCTCTTTGTTTTGTTTCTTCCCTGTGGTAAACCCTTTAAAAAAGTCAATTTTAGAAACTTTTTGGTTTAAGTATTTTCCCTTTGTTTCTATTTTGAAATACTGCAAGTTTGGATCTAATTTTTCAAAGAGTGGGGCTTTTTCTTTATTGCAATTCTGACTGAGCTAGATTTGAAGTCTTAGGCTGTACATACAGGGTTTAAAGAAAAATGTCTTGGAAATCATTCATTTGATTTTATCAATATGATAAACTCTTACAACACGTCCAATTAATGGATTGAATTACCTGGGTTGGCTCTCTCTATATGAAGTACTTCTTTTCTTTTCTCTCCTCACTCTTTAATATCTAAAAACATGTATTGGCACTGATGTCCCACTATAAATATGTCTTCAAAGGTTACAAATTCTAAAGATGAAATCCAGTCTCTAACTTTTTATGCCACATCTATTGTACCTCACAACAATTAACTTTATTTCTCACACAATTTTTTGTTTATAACAATTAGGATGCAGAATCTTAAGCTTTGCTTTTCCACCTCAGATCCCAAATGCAGGCATTTCAAATAGTTCCCTCTTTAATCTCTATCTATTTCTTTTTGTGTGTGTTAATGATCCACTTCCAAGAATTCAAAAGTCAACTCCATAGATAACTCCAAATTCTATCCTCATCATGTCCAATTACTGTGCTGAGCACCACATCCCAAATGTTCAATGTCTGCTTAATATCTCCATTTGGAAGCCTCTACATTCATTTAAACTTAACTGATATCATTATGTTTGACCCTGAATTAGAGCTTTTTCCTTTCTGAACTAGGGCTTAGCATTTATTTAGATTTATTCTCTTGAAGCTAATGTCCATTCATTCAGCAATTTCTCCATATTATATATTTGGGCTTTTCTTATATTTTCCTCCTGCAATTCTGAAACAAAATTCTAATTATCTCTTGACTAATCCCTTGCAATAATTCCCTCCCTAGACTCTTCATACCCAGTGTCTTCTTTTTCATGTACACTAACCACCTTTTTAAAGAACAGCTCTGTTCTTTTTAGACTTACATTTAAACTCTATCATCGTAAAATAATGCAATTACAATGTCCTAACGTAACCTTTAATCACCTCTACTACTTTTTCCAACTTTACTGCTTGTTTTTCCTTCACCTGAAAAGTGAGGATTTTTCACCATTCATTACCTGTCCTGTCCATGCAAATCCTTATAAGGAAGTATTTTTTCCTACATCTTTATCTGTGAGAGTTCAAGTGTGAAGCTGCACAGAAACCTCCAAGCTTTCAGAATTCCTTCCTACCCTACTGGCCTCTTTTCTCTGACCTTTCACTGGAAATGCCCTGTGTATTTTTCACTTTCACTAGGTCAAAAAGTTTTGTTATTGATATTATTTTTAACTTGTTACTTTTATTTTAAATTCTTATTTTAAAAAACTTACTGTGTAAATATTACATTTTTATTATTTGTGCATGCCCTCTCACTAAGAAAGGCATGAATTTCTCAAGAATTAGTAATTTGTACAGTTCATTTTTCTATTCTTTATAGTGCCTAGTGAGGAAACTGAATAGGTGCTTAAGTAAATCTTTGAACCTATTGCTAATTCTATGCAAACTTAATAAGGTTATAAAATAGTTCTCAACACTTTGAACTTTTTATTTCTTCATAAGCAATTACCTTCTCTAAATGGAGAAATAATTTTCTTCTCTTAATGTATGCATAATAGGGCTCAATGTAACATCAGACTGAATTAGTGAAAAATGTGATGGTTCCAAATAAACAATATAAGTGGAGCCTCAAACACTTTCTCACAATCTCTTGCACTTTTGTAGTAGCTAGAGCTGGATTCAAGGACAAAGTCGGATGCTGAGTAGTTGTGTGGCATTGGCCGGAGTATATAACCTTTATAGGCTGATTCTGCTATTTGTAAAGGGCGGATAACACTCCATATTGATGTTGAGGCTAAATACAACAAGGCATGTAAAGAAGGGATACTGAGAATCTGCTCGATACACAATAGCTGCTATCGATAGCATCACCTATGATGGATGACTTTTTCTTAGCTAAAACTTACGTTTCATTATGAAGAGTGAGAGCTCTGAAACTTCAGATGACTCCCTGGGCATGATTGCTCCTCTCAGGTTTTATCGCACATTGCATTCTCTGTTTTTCAAAAATTGCTGAGATTCTTCTTCATTTAAGTCATTAAACATGCCACAATGACTTATTGTCAAATTATTACATGAAAATAGAAAATTGGCAGTCAGTTTTTACTTATTGGGATTTTGTATAGCACAGTACCCCACAGATGGGAGCCTTATTTTTTATTAACTTCTAATAATACAAATGTTTTGATCTATTCCACTGTCTTATTACCATATATGTGATAGAGCATTCTCTAAATTAGAAACAGATTGAGTGCACACTTTGAAGAAGAAATCTTTATAAACTTCCATAAATCTTGATCAGTGCAGCAGAAGTACCAGTACACATCACATTGTCATTATCAGTCACTTCTGATGTCTGTCTATTGCTTTACAGTTTACAAAACACCATCACCACATCATCAACTTTAAATTTTGCAAAGCTCAGTCAGCAAGACAGGACAGGTATAATTATTTCAATATTACAAAGGATGAAACTGAGGTTCTCAAAAACTAACTTGTATGAATATAATGGAGTCACATTCAGAATAGTCTTCTGACTTCTAATCAAAGATATTTGCATCTACTATCCTTAATTCATAATGTTCATGAGTTGTATGATAAAATAAATATGTTTATAAAACACCAGAATCGAATTATTTTAAATTATTTTCAAATCATGTTTCCTTTTTCAATTATAGTTGATATAATATGTTAGTTTCACATCTATACCCCAGTGATTAGACATTTATAACTTTATCATTCCAATAAATTTCATACCATCTGACACCATGCATAGTTATCAAAATATTATTGAATGTATCCAATGTGCTGTATTTTACATCTCCATGACTATTCTGTAACTACAATTTGTACTTGTAAATTCTTTCATTTTTTTCACCCATCCCTCCAACTCCCTCCCATCTGGCAACTGTCAAAATGTTCTTTGTATGTTTGATTCTATTTTTGTTCTGTTTCTTTGTTTATTCTGGTTTTTAGATTTGATTGTTCATAGATATGTATTAATATGCATTCCACTGTTCATATTTTTTTATCTTTAGGTCTTCTTTTCAAAGAATCTTTAGGTCTTTTCAAGGATCTTTAAGTCTTTTCATGTGATCCTGGTTTGGTGGTGATAAACTCCTTTAGCTTTTTCTCTTGGGAAGTTCTTCACATATATAGCTTTTTGGTTTGAGTAATCTCATTTGCAGGTCATTGTTTTTCATCACTTTGACTATTTATTGCCAATTCCTGCAAAGTTTCTGTTGATAATTAGCTAACAATCTTATAGGAGCTCCCTTGTCTATAACTAACTGCTAATCTCTTGATGCTTTTAAGATTCTATCTTTAAACTTGGCACTTTAATTATGATGTATCTTGGAGTAGGCTTTTACGTATCCATCTTTGATGGGACTTTCTGTGCTTCTTGGACTTTTATGCCTATTTCCTTCACCAAATTATGGAAGTTCTCTTTCATTATTTTTTCAAATAGATTTCCATTGTTTGCTCTTTCTCTTTTCCTTCTGGCACCCCTGTAATGTGAACATTGGTGCACTTGAAGTGTCCCAAAGGCTCGTAACACTATCTCCATATTTTGGGATTGTTCTTTTCGCTGCTCTTATTGGGTATTTTTGCTTACTGTATTTCAAATGGCTGATATAATTCTCAGAGTCATCTACTATACTGTTGATTCCTTATAAATTATTCTTCATTTCAGTTAGTGTAACCTTCAATTCTGACTGGTCGTTTTTTAATAGTTTTTATGTCTTTTCTCATGCTATTGAAGTTTTATGTCTTTTCTCATGCTCCTTGAACATCTTTATAAATATTGTTATGAATCTGTATGTGATAGTTTACTTGCCTCCATTTCATTTAGTGATTTTTTTTTCTGGAAATTTCTTCTGTTCTTTCATTTGGGACCTGTTTCTTTGCCATTGCATTTTGTCTGCTCCCTTATGTTTGTTTCTATTAGATATAACTGCTACATCTCCCAGACTTGGTAGAGTGGCCTTATGTAATAGGTGTCCTGTAGGGGCCAGAGGAGCAGCCTCCCCAGTCACCTGAGCTGGGCAAACCCTGCGTGGGCTCTGTATACAGCTCTGTTAAAATTTAGCCTTGATTGCTGTTGGTATCATTGGGAGGGATTGATCCTCAGGCCAATTATCTGTGAGACCAGCTGTGTCACAGCAGAAGAGCTACTATGTAGGAGTCAACCCTGTGGAAAGGACTTGCTCCAGTGGGGCTTTGGTGTTCATTTAGTCTGCCTCTTAAATATGTCACTGGTGGAGGTGGTAGCAGGGTTGTAATGTGATGTAGTCTGAAGCTGTCCACTGGGTGCACTACCTCTGGGGCCTCCTGGGAGATGCAAAGTCAGCCACTGTCTGCGTTCTGTCTGAGCCACGTGGCAAGAACTACAAAGAAATCTGCAAATAGCTGTCACTTGTGTCGGGCTTAGAGGTACCCGGGAGAGGCTAAACCGTGAACCAAAGCTGGATGCTGCTAGTGCCAGGCCTGGGGACAATTAGCAAAAGGTAGAGGGTATACAGTGAGGACATTCATATGGGAAAGTTACTGGGAACTGCTTAGATGGGTCTGCAAATTGGGCATGTGGGGACTTAGGGAATCACCAGGGTAGGGCAAAAAAGTATGGCCAGGTTGATGGAGACTCAGGTATGGTGCCTACCTGTTGGCTCTGTGGCAGTATGTCTTAGAAAAGGAACAACGGCCTCTTCCAGCACATTTGTTTGGGAGAGGCTGCTGCTCCAACTCTTGCCCCGATGCCAGATAATTCAGTTCCTCCATGTATATTCCTCATTCTTTTCAAGCTGCTGCCTGATTTTGGAGCTCAGAGGGTGTGAATTCAAGTAAATCCCTGTGTGGGCCCTTTAAAAGGAACTGTTTAGGGACTTGAGAAGCCTCTGTTTCACTCAGTCTGAATGTCTACTGGTTTTCACTGTCAGAAGTCATCACAATTTGTCTTCCTGGTAATGGAACCCTGTGCTGAGGTCGTGGTGTTAGGCTGGGACCCTCTCACTCCTCAGGGGGCACCTCTGCAGCCAAGATATTGCTCTTGATTTTAAACCACCACACATGACTGTGGGACAAACCTACCCCACATTTCAGCCCCTCCTACCAACCTCAATGTAGCTTTTACTTTAAATCCCTAGTTGTAGGATTTGCATTCAGCTACTTTCAGGTTGTTCTGAATGATGGTTGTTCAATAGTTTAGTTGTATTTTTGATGTGATTGTGGGAGAATTTGTGTGTTGTGCTGACACCTTGACCAGAAAAAAACCCCACAGAATTTTAAAATAAACTAGGTGTTCTAAAAAAATGAACAATCTTGTTCTTGTTAAATAATACAGTAAGAAATTATTTTCATGTTATCGTCCATATTTTATGGTTAAGTATGAGTTTACAGAATTTTTACCTTGATACTAAAAACCCCTCCAACTCTTAAGTGATTTTGTGTTTTCTTCTCTCACTTTTTTTGGCATTTAAATGGGTTGCAGCTAAGTAAATAGTAAATAAGGGAACATTCAAAAACTATATGTGTAGAAAGAGAGAGTACAGAGTACATACTTTCTATATGTTACAGTATGTCTTTTCACAAAAGTGAAAAAAGAGGTGCTGATAAATAATTACATTGTTTACCCTATTCAACTTCTGGTGACTTACATGAACTATAGCAAAATCATTGTTAGAAACCTGCTGTAATAAATGTGTATATAGGAAAACATTTATTTATTTATATTTCAATTATATTTTATTGACTACATTATTACAGTTGTTCTGATTTTTTTCCCTTTGCTGTCCTTCAACCCAGGACCCCCCACTTCCTTAGGCAATCCCTACACGTTTGTTTATGTCCATGGGTCATGTGCATAAGTTCTTTCACTACTCTATTTTCTATACTACACTTTGCATTCCCAGGGCTATTCTGTAACTACCTATTGGTACTTCTTTTAATCTCCTCACCTCTTAACCCATTCCCTCACACTCCCCTCCCATCTGGCAATCATGAAAGTGTTCTCTGTATCCAAGATTCTGTCACATTCCATTTGCTTAGTTTGTTTTTCAAGTTCAATTGTTGATAGATTTGTATTTTTGCCATCTAATTGTTCATAGTTTTGACCTTCTTTTTCTTAAACAAGTCCCTTTAACATTTCGTATAATAATGGTTTGATAACGATGAACTCCTTTTGTTTTTTTCTTGTCTGGAAAGCTCTTTATCTGCCCTTGGATTCTAAATCTGCCTTGGATTCTAATTCTTTATCTGCCCTTGGATATCTTTGCTGGGTAGAGCAATATTAGCTGTAGGTCCCTGCTTTTCATGACTTCAAATATTTCTTGCCAATACCTTCTAGACTGCAAAGTTTCTTTTGAGAAATTAGCTAGCAGTCTTATAGGAACTTCCCTGTAGGTAATTAATTTCTTTTCTCTTGCTGCTTTTAATATTCTCTTTATTCTTAACCTTTCATATTTTAATTATATGTGTCTTGGAGTGGGCCTTTTTGGATCAATCTTGTTTGGGACTCTCTGTGCTTCCTGGATTGCATGTCTATTTCTTTCACCAAAGTAGAGAAGTTTTCTTCCATTATTTTTTAAAATAGATTTCCAATTTCTTGCTCTTTCTCTTTTTGTTCTGGCTTCCCTATGATGCAAATGTTGGACCTCTTGAAGTTGTCCCAGAGGCTGCTTAGAGTACCCTCATTTTTACTGGATTCTTTTTTCTTCTTGTTGTTCTGATTGGTTGTTTTCTTCCTTATGTTCCAAATCATTGATTTATTTTTTGGCTTCATTGACTCCACTGCTAGTTTCCCCTAAATTGTTCTTTATTTCCATGAGTGTATCCATAATATCTGCCTGGGTCTTTTTCTATGCTGCTGAGGTCTTCACTAAGTTCCTGGAGATCTTTATAATCAGTATTTTGAACTCTGCATCTGATAGATTGTTATCTCTATTTCATTTAACTCCTTTTCTGAAGTTTTGATCTGTTCTTTTGTTTGGTCCATGTTTCTTTGACTCCTTCTTTTGTAACCTTTCTTATGTTTGTTTCTATGCATTAGGTAAAACTGTTTTGACTTCCTGTCTTGCTAGCGTGGCCTAATGTAATAGGTCTCCTGTAGGGTCCAGTGGAACAGCCTACCTTATCACACAAACTCGAGATGCACCCTTCATGTGGGCTGAGTGTAGCCTTTTCTTGTGGGTGAGCTTTGGTTGCTGTTGGGGAGATCAATGGGAGGGATTTACCGAGGCCAGTCAGCTACAAGGATTGGCTGTCACCACTCCCTGTCAGTTGCCACCCTCTATGGCAGGTCAGCTGTATAGGGACAGGGTGGTGGTGGTGTGATGTGGTTTGTAGCTGTCCACTGGGTGTCCCGAACCTGGGGTTTCCCTGGTGGTCTAGGCCAAGGTCAGACCCCACCTGTGTTTTGTCAAGGGCCATCCTATCTGAACTATAAAGCTATCTGGGATGGCTGCTACTTACACTGGGATTGGAGATTCCCAGGCAAAGCCACACTGAATCTAAGCTGGCTGCTGCTAGTGGCCCGCTGTTGCTTGTTTGATAGGATTTAAGAAGTTGTGAGCATGAGCCAAGACCAACCATTCATATTGAAAAGCACCTTGGGTGGGCAATAAGTTGGGTGGGGCAAAGTTTCTGGGGTTCCCCACGGTGGGCCAAACAGTGTTAACCAGGTTGGTAGTGTCTCAGATATGGCACCAGTTTTCTAGCTCTGTTTGGGGACAGTTTAGCAAAGGGACAATGAATGGCCTCTGCTCAGCTGGATGCCAGACACTTCGGTTTATCTCTATATACCACTGGTGCTTTTCAGGCTGCTACTCTGGTGCTAGAGCTTAGAGGGAGCAAGTCTGAGTAGGTGAGTCCATGTGTGGGCTCTCGAGAATTGCTTGGGGCCCCAGAAGTTTCTTTCACTGACTCAGTCCTCACTGATTTTTGTAACCAGTATTTATGGGCATTCATCTTCCTAACAGTAGAACACTGGGCTGGGGGCCTGGTTTGGGTTCAGGCTCCTCACTCCCGAGATATCCTTCCCAAGTTTTATCCACCGCATGTGTGAGGACCAGCCATTCTACATCTGTGCCCTACCTATCAGTCTGGATGGATGTGGTTTCTTTAATTCCCATAGTTGTCAGACTTCCAGTCGACTTGATTTCTGATGGCTCTGAGCGATGGTTGTTCTATATTTTAGTTTTAATTTTGATCTGGTTGTGTGAAAAGGTGAGCCATATCTGCCTACCCGCCAATTCGCCAATTCATCAGGAAAACATTTAAGTATGATTAGCCTCACCCACTATTATAATAGTCCATTAATAAATCATGAGCAGAGGTATTTGTCCATGAAGATGTTTTTCTGAATGACAGAAATAGGTGACAATATTTATATTTTAGCTATTAGAACCACCTCTTTTTAAAGGCAATTCTTTTATTTATTTCTCCTAACAATTGATTCTTATGGGTCATAATAACTCAGGGTTATTTAATTTTGGACATAAAAAGTTTTTCCTCAAGATTTTTGGTGTAACACAAACATTGGTAAAATGGAAATAATATACTTACATCATAAACATTTTGTGAAGCATAATTTTCTATACCTGTTACATAATAAATATTTAGGGCATACTATTATTAGTAGCATTATTCACCTCCTCACTTCAATATAAAACACACTGTGTAGCTGATAGCAAAAAAAATCACAATTTTCCACCATTCCTGTTTGCATGCCTTTTGTGAAGTAACTTTATAACTTCTCCACAGCCGGCTCTGTGATTACTTTTATAAATAGTATGTAGCAGAAATGCCACTATGCCTTACACAGTTTTATCTTGTCTCCTGGGACCTCCACCTCCATCATATAGTCAAGCCCAGGCAGACCTAATGAAGAATGTTTAAAGAAAAAAGTCATGTGACCTAATGGAGACTGAGAGAACTTTTATTTTGATTACCCAAGTTTTATTAAGTAGCTTCTTTCTCGAAATTCAATGAAGTGACCACATGAATGGGTCTAGCTGGCACACATTTATTTTGCATACACAGAGTATACTGATGTAAAGTGGAGATGGTTTTATTTTTCATAAGGAATGAAGGCAACAAGCCATATAAAAATAAAGAGATCATCTTAAGAGGTGCTAAATGCCTTAAAATTAAATGTTATACCATGAATATTTTCTTTGTATGAATAAATTCTGAAAACGCTTACTTTACTCACCTTTTATGTAGAAACCTTAATTTAATCTGACATAAAATTCTTTACTTTTTTATCTAAATGAGAATTTTAATTTCTTGCAGTGTGTTAGACAAATACATCTATCCAGCATTCTTTCTGTAACAATAAACAAGAAATTGGAAAAGTAGGTGTACTTACTCTTGATAAATTAGCCCCTTTTTAAATCCCTTCCTTTTGGTATTTAACAGGATTTCATAAGATTGAAATAAATATTTTTTCCTTTCTTTGAAAAATATCCTGGGGTAAAAATACAAGTAAGTTTAACTAGCACCTCTTGTAACATAAAACATACCTAGACATTATAGTCATCCCTTAGAATGAGACAAATGGAATGAACACTATTAGAATAGAAGAATGGTAAACCAATTTAACTCTGACAAACACCTGGGAAATCCAAGCATTTTGCTTATTAAATTTCCAGACAGAAGAAATTTTTTTTCATGTTAGAAATATTTATAGCATTTCCTGCTCTAAACAAACATGCTTCCTAATTTAGCATAAGCTTCCTCATGCTAATTTAGTAACTTCAAATATTATTTGTTCGGGTCAATGACACCTCTTTATCCACCTTCTTTTCCCACCAGAGATATACGTATGACATCCGGACACAGGGAGGGAATACATTTAACTGGAGGTTCCCATGGTCTGCATCATCTATTGTTTGAAAGACAATGCACCGGCAGTGTGAGAATCTATAATAAAACCAGCAACAGTTTTTTGGCATCTGAAACACACGATGTGTAACAATTACTAATTACTTTGAAGGGCAAATTATCACTCTTATACAAACCTTACAACTATTAGTGATTAGAATAGGTATACACTATTCCTAACTCAGACACCTCGCCTGACACTAACAACCAAATGTTCCTGTATCACCCTTCAAGAGACGAAGAAAACAGTGAAGTGATAATTGAAGACTTAGTGAGACAATGCATCTTTCTTTCATTTACATGAAAGAGCAAACATAATACAATTTCTTCTAGGGAGCTCCATAGAGGGGAAAAAACTGTTCAGCTTAATAAGAGAATATTCTTACTAGACTCTAGTATCAACTCATGGTCAAGAAAATAGCTTTTAAAAATATTTTCAAATTTTTTGTGACTAAGCTTTTCATCTTTATGATCAGTGGCTTAAATATTTAAAAATATCTGTTAGAGCCCTGGCTGGTGTAGCTCAGTGGATTGAGCACGGGCCTGCGAACCACACGATCCCGGTCTGATTCCCAGTCAGGGCACATGCCTGGGTTGCAGGCCGGTTCCCGGTTCCCGGCAGGGGACACATGAAAGGCAACCATACATTGATGTTTCTCTCTCTCTCTCTCTCTCTCTCTCTCTCTCTCTCTCCTTCCCTTCCCCTCTAAGATAAATAAATAAAATCTTAAAAAAAACATCTGTTAGAATTAATAGATGATATTTCTAGAATTTGTAGAGGTGGACAACAAACTATGTAAAATATTTTCAATTTCTATTGCCCTCAAATGGTGTTTTATATACTAGTTATCTCTTTTATTTTCTTTTTAAGTAAACAACTTTAAAAATATTTTATTTATTTATTTTTAGAGAGAAGGGAAAGGGGGAAGGAAGAGATGAAGAGAAACACCAATGTGTGGTTGCCTCTCATGTGCCTCCTGCTGGGGACGTGTCCTGCAACCTCGGCATGTGCCCTGACTGGGAATCGAGCCAGCAGCCCTTTGGTTTGCAGGCTGGTGCTCAATCCACTGAGCCACACCTTCTGAGGCCACTTCTCTCCTTTTAAAGTAAAACAAAAATAGAGTGTTAATTCTTTAATGAATGACCAAAACATTTTGATATTTAATTTTATTTCATAATACAATCAGTTTGTAGTTTATCCACTTATTTAAATAGCTAATCATTTAGCAAAAATGTCCTAGGTTATGTTTACTAAATTCAAATGGAAGTTGAGTTTAATGCTTGGCCAGCTAACTGCCATAATTATACATGTAGGATTAAAGGGAAAGATCTCATTAAACCAGCAAAATAACAAAAACAACACAAACTCTTAGTGAGAAGACCAGCATCACAATTGAATAAAAACTGGAAGGACAAATGGAAATTATCCTCGAAGGACTTAAGGTTCATCATCAAGCTCACTTTTTTTTTTACTAGACAGTGATTTTTTTTTTATTTTCAAAAAAATGAGTTTAATCCACAAAATAAGAAGTTCCAGTTTATAAATACAAATTCTTTATGTATAAATATGAAATTTAAGTTGAAAAACTTTATAGTATTGTCAGAAGCTTTTCATTTTAGACCTGTCATTTGTTTCCAGCCTATTTCCAGCATGAGTCATTGTTTCTCTAAACTGCATCTTTTCCCCTTCGATGAATAATCTTTCCAGTAGAAATATGATTGACCTTCTCCCTTTAGGTCTTCCTTCCTTCTTTTTTTTTTCTAACTTGAATTACTTTAAATATTTATTTTGAGTCTCTGGGTCATCCTGAATATGACTTGTAGGCCATATGGGAAAGAGCTATAACTTTTCTATAATGTGACTAACATAATCAGTTGACAATTGACGTAATACATATCTATCATGATACTTGATAATCAGACACTTTGAAAAATTAGTAGGTGGTTAGGCAAATGGATTCCGGAATCAGAATGCTTGGGTTCAAACCTCAGCTCTAAAACTTACTGTCTGTGTGGTCTTGGGAAAGATGAATACATTTCCTGAGTTTTTATTTTTTTATCTGGTAAAAGGGAACAATACTAATGCTTGACCTAAATTACATTTATTGGTGAGAAAAATTATAGCCTTTATGGAAACTAAGCATCCGGCGGGGGGGAAACTAAGACATAAAAGTACATTATTATCGTAGGGAAGTTAATTACATTTTTAAATTTTTAAAAAATGATGTTATATATTTATTTTAGAGAGAAAGGAAGGAAGGGAGGAAGAGGGAGAAACATCAATCAGTTGCCTCTCTCCCACCCACGAACAGAAACTTGGCCCACACACAACCCAAGTATGTGCTGACTGGGAATCAAGTCAGCTACCTTTCAGTTCATAGGCCAGCACTCAATCCATTAAGCCACACCAGCCAGGGCATATTTTAAAATAAGTTAGTGTGCTTAAATTTTTTTAATGTATTAATCTTGTAATTTATGTATATTACAATCTGGAAAAGAAAAAATATGTTTGGATATATATCTATATACCTATAGACATAAACAAATCTTCCTATTATGTTAATAACCATGAGTATTTGTGCTACCATTTAAAGAATATCATTATAACAAGAAGATAAGAAAATAAGATACACACATTTTGTATTAAAATGCCATGTAAAATGCAAATATGTAAATGTAATTTTAGCAATTTAAAAATGTCTTTCTTATCTCTAGCATTCTTAAATTTTCTCAGTCAAATAAAAAGCAGTGAACATCTTTACTTTAAATGATTATTTTCTTTGTTAAGAAAAATTACAGAGTGATTAAGTTTAAAAAATGATAATAAAGATAAGCACTCCTGAGAAAATTCTTTCCACAATTCCTAGCACCCTCACAAAACTTGTTCCAAACAATTAGGTGGGTCTACTTCTATTTTTATATGAATATATATTTTATAAAAATAGGTGTTAAGTGTATATTTTGTAATTTGTTGAAAATCTCTTTGCTTAGCACAATGTTGGGCATATAGGAGAGGCTTAATAGTTATTTTAGTTCAGGAGTAAATGAATAATTAAGTTCTAATAAACAGCAGAGAACAAAATCGAAATTATTTTATTAAATTTGTAAAATAAACAGGAATTATTTCATATACTTACATCAGTTCGGTAACAAATGGACATTTACTAAATTAAGCTTTGTATTCAAGGAACAAAAAAAATCTCTCCATTTATGTACATCATATATATTTCACAGTGGAGGTCTCATTTTTTAAAAGTATATTTCAGGTCATTTTTATTTTTGACTGAAGGCCTGAGGAATATAGGGTAACAATAACAGCAAGAGTGGTTATTCTGCTTAATTTTTAATAGAGGCGCTGCTAGCATTTCCTTGCTCAGTGTGATGTTGGCAGGTGGTGTCAGAAAGATGCCGTTTAAAATACTAATACGGAATATTTATTCACATTTTTCTATGAATGTTTATAAGAAATGCTTTTTCTGGTTAATCAAAATAACCATTTTTCTTCTTTGATCTATCAATGGGATAAATTCAAGGGATCAAATTCTTTTTTACATGATTTTTAAATGTTCAATGACAGAAGACAAAATATTATATCAGTTTCAGGTACACAACGTGGTGACTAGACATTTATATAACTCATGAAGTTGTCACACCAGTAAATCTAGTACCTATTTGAGACCATACACAGTTACAATATTATTGACTGTATTCTTTATTCTGTAGTTTATATACCAATGACTATTTTTTAAAAAATTGAAATTTATTTTAGAGAGGAGGGAAGGGATGGAGTAAGGGAGGGAGAGAAAAATCAGTGTGCAGGTGCCTTTTGTGTACCTCCCACCGGGGACCTGGACTGCAGCGTAGGCATGTGCCCTGACTGGGGATTGGACCAGCTGTCCTTTGCTGGGCAGGTCGGTGCTCAGTGCACCGAACCACAGTAGCCAGGGCCCCGATGACTATTTTGTAACTACCAACTTGTATTTCTTACTTCCTTCCCCTTTTTCACCCATCTGCCAACACTCATCCTAGCTGGCAACCATCAAAATGTTCCCTGTATTTGTGCAGTGGTTTATGTTGTATTTATTTGTTCGTTTATTCTTTTTTAGGATTCTCTATATAAGTGAGATTCTATGGTATTTCTCTTTCTCCGCCTGACTCATTTCACTTAACATCGATACCTTCCAGGTCTATCCATGTTGTTACAAATGAAAAGAGCTCACTTTATTTTATGGCTGAGTAATATTCCATTGTATATATGCACAGCTTCTTTCTTAATGTATCTGTTGATGGACACTTAAGTTGCTTCCATATATTTCCTATGGTAAATACTGCCACAATAAGCATATGTGTGCATATGTCTTTTGAATTAGTGTTTTGGGTTTCTTTGGATAAATACCCGGAAGTGGGATTGCTGGGTCCTTCTCTGTTTCTTGTCGTAGCCTTTGTTTCAAAGTCTATTTTGTCTGGTACATGTATTGCTACACCAGCCTTTCGTTGGTTTGTTTGTTTCCATTTTCATGAAATATCTTTTTTCTCCCTTATAGTTAGTCTATGTGTTTCTTTTGGTCAGAAATGAGTCTTTCCTAGGCAACATATGTCAGGGTCTTGTTATAGTTTACATTTAATATTATTCTCTTTTAGTTTCAGATTTACTCCACAGTGGTTAGATAATCATACTTTATAGAGTGGTCCTCCCAATATTTCAAATGCTCACCTGGCTCCAAACATAGTCGTTATGATTATTGACTATATTCATTATGCTATAATTTACATCTCTGTGACTATTTTGTAACTAACAATTTTTACTTCATAATTACTTCACCTTTTCCACCAAGTCCCCCAAACCCTTCCTTCTATCAACTGTCAGTCTGTTCTCTGTGTCTAAAGTCTTTTTCTATTTTGTTTAAAGACTCAATGTCTTTTGATGAGAGTATTTAACCCATTTATATTTAAAATAATGTAGTTATTGATATGTAGTTATTGCTATTTTATTATTCATAATGTTAATCTTCTTTATTCTTCTTTAAAAAGCCCCTTTCACGTTTTTTGTGGTACTGGTTTGGTGGTAACGAACTCCTTTAGCTGTTTCTCGTCTAGGAAACTTGGGAGAGGTTAAATTGCAAACCGTACCTGGTTGCCAGTAGTATTGGACTTGGGGCTGCTTGGCAAGAGGTGTGGGGCATGCTGCTTATTTGGGGTTTATGAACCTTTGAGAGATTTTAAGAAAGCCCCCAGTGTGATCCAATTACAGGTTATTTGTATATAAAAGACGTTAGAAGTGGCTTGGGGAGGCTTTACACTTGGGTGTGGTCGGGGCTGGAAGTCACCAGGGCTGGGCTCACAGTGTGAGTGTTAGGTTAATGGAGGCTCAGATATGGTGCACCTGTACCCCGGGTTGAGTAAGGGGTCAACAAAGGGTCAATGGCTTCTGCTAGCACATTTCTCTGTGGGGAGAAAGCTACTCTCTAATCTGTGCCCCGAGGTCAGAAAATTTAGTTCTGCCCTGTATGTCCCTGCCTTTTGAGATGTCATCCTAGGAGCTCGGATTGAACAAGTCGGCCAGTGATTAAGTCTGTGTACTGGTCCTAGAAAATGAAGACCTGGGACTCCAGAAGCCCTCTGTGTCACTCAGACATAATCTTTGCAGGTTTTCACAACCACAAATCCTGGGTACTTTTATTCTAAGCCTTGGAGCCATGGAGTGGGGAGTCTGGTTTGGGGCTGGGACCCCTAGATTTTCAGGTATGATCTCCGTAGCCAAGCTATCTCTCTCAATTTTTAACTGCCACAGTGGGGTGTGGGACCAGACTGTTCTTGCATCTCTGACCCGCCCACACCAGTCTCAACATGGTTTCCTCTGTATGTCCTTAGTTATTAGATATCTGTTTAGCTGGACTTCAGTTGGTTTTCAATGATTGTTGTTCTGTAGTTCAGTTGTAGTTTTGATTTGATCGTGTGAAGATGTGGTCACGGTGTTTACCTACTCAGTTATTTTCACTGGAAACCTCGCCCCATTCATTCCAAGGAATCAATTCCTTAATGTTAAATCATCTTAGGATTCTTGGAAGTAATTAAAATGATCACATCCTGTTATTTATTCAAGATTTTGGTGTTATTCATAGTGAAAGTAATTTCTGGTTCACATTTTGGCAGCAACTTTATGCTAGATTTAAAAAATGATTCAGAAACTCTCCCTTTAACTCTGTGATTCAGAAAATTTTAACTACATGAGTATAAGACTTGTTTTGACTTGGAAGGTGAGGCGGAGCTCCTGGGTGGAATCACCTGTACCTATTGTCTTATGTATTTATTTATTTAGCTGTGGCAATATTTCATTACTTGACCGTAATTCAATTTTACAAATGAGATCAAAGATGAAGAAAGTATCTATTGTTTTCATGAGCATCATTCTAATAAAGATTTCTTTGTTATTTTTAAATGTTTTACTTTTAATTTAATTGACATTCAATATTATATTAGTTTCAGGTATACAACCTAGTTATTACACATTTATAGAACTTATAAACTGTTCATGCCAAAATATTAGTACCCATATGACACTGTGCATAAATGGTACATTGATACTGACCATATTCCTTATACTTTACATCTCCATGTATAACTACCAGTTTGTACTTCTTAATTCCTTCACCTTTTTCACCTCTTCCCCAACCCCCTTTCCATCTGGCAATTGTCATCGGTATGTATGAACCTATTTCTGTTTGGCTTGTTCATTAATTTTGTGGGGTTTTTTTTAGATTCCATATATAAGTGAAATTATATGGCATTTTTTTCTGTGTAACTTATTTCACTCAGCACAATATCCTCTAGGTCCATCCATGTTGTTTCATATGGCAAGATTTTATTCTCTTTTTATGGCTGAGTCATATTCCATTATATATGTACCACTTCTTCTTTATCCATTTATCTATTGACAGATATTTAATTTGCTTCCATATCTTGGTAATGGTAAATAATGCTGCAATAAACATACGGGGACATATGTCTTTCAAACTAGTGTTTGCATTTTCTTTGAATAAATACACATCAGAGGAATTGCTGGGTCCTTCTTTGTCTCTTATAGTAGCCTTTGTTTTAAAGTCTATTTTGTCTGGCACCTCCCTTGCTACCCTAGCTTTTTTAAAATTTCCATAATAATGCAATATCTTTTTCCATCCTTTTACTTTCAGTTTGTGTGTTTCTTTCCACCTGAAGTCAGTCTCTGAAACACAGCATAGGTAAGAGTCATGTTTTCATATCCATTCTGACACACAATGTCTTTTGATGGGACCATTTAATCTATTTGCTTGTAAAGTAATTGTTGATAGATATATAGTTATGCCCTGGGTATGGCCCTGTGCTGGAAAGTGTGGGTTCCCCAGGGTGATCAGGCCTAGGAAAGAATGCATCAAATCCTATGAAACCTGCTTTGCTAATACCCTCAATTTAAATGATAAGGATCTAAGCAAGAAGTGAGTTTGTTCCCCAGTTTTATGGCCCTTTAACTATCTGACCCTGACTCAGAATAAGCCCTCAGAGTTCTCTGAATGCTATCTATTGTTTAATCATTTCTGCCTGACAGTGATTGATGAGTTTACTTATATGTCCTGTATTCCTGTGCAAACTGAACCCAATGAAAGCCTGTCAAAGCAAGGGTCAGGGCACTGTCCCCTTGGGAGAGCAGCCATGCAGCCCCTTTTTCTCCACAGGACTCAGTAGTCTGTGTGAATTTATCTCATCTTATCCATAATGCTGCAGACACTGGGGGTCCGTGTCCACATCCATTCCCATTTCACTATTCATATTTTTTATTCCTTTTCTTCAAGAAGTCCCTTGACATTTTTTTTCATACTGGTTGCACAGTGATGAACTCCTTTAGCTTTTTCTTGTCTGGGAAGCTCTTTATCTGTCCTTTGATTCAAAAGGAGAGCTTTGCTGGGCAGAGTGATCTTGGTTGTAGGCTCTTACATTACATCACCGTGGACATTTGTGCCTTACTGACATACAAGTTTCTGTTGAGAAATCAGCTGACAGTCTTACAGCAGCTCCCTTCTAGGTGACTGTTTTTCTCTTGCTGCTTTTAGGATTCTCTCTTTGTCTTTTACCTTTGCCATTTTAGATAAAGGTCTTGATGTGGGCCTGTTTAGATGAATCTTGTTTGGGACTCTCTCTGCTTCCTGGACTTGTGTGTGTGTCTTTTCTTTCACCAGGTTTTCAGTCATTATTTCTCCAAATAGGTTCTTGATCCCTGTTCTTTCTCTTCTCCTTCTGGTACCTCTATGATACGAAAGTTGGCACCCTTGATGTTGTCAGAGTTCCCTTAAGCATTCCTCATTTTCTGGATTCTTTTTTGTTGTTGTTCTTGCTCTAATCAGGTGTTTCTTGCTACCTTTACAAGTCACTGATTTGATTCTTCGTTTCATCTAACTGTTGTTGATTTCCTCTATTGTATTTTTTATTTCAGTTACTGTGTTCTTCATTTATGACTGGTTCTTTTTAATGATTTCTATGTACTTTTCATGCGGTTGAAGTTCTCACTGAGTTT
Source organism: Sturnira hondurensis (assembly GCF_014824575.4). NCBI lineage: Eukaryota > Metazoa > Chordata > Mammalia > Chiroptera > Phyllostomidae > Sturnira > Sturnira hondurensis. The sequence continues at coordinate 14,730,796 of NW_028077105.1, read as the reverse complement.
ATTCAAACATTATTATTACCATTGTTTGGAACTCTGTGTGGGATAGTTTATTCACCTCCTGTTATTTTATGAAGATTTCCCCTGTTTTTTTTAATTTTATATATGTTTCTTTGTCTCTCCACTTATGCTGCCTTTCCGTGTTTATTTCTGTATATTAGGTAGATTTGCTGTTTCTCAGTCTTTGTAGGGTGGCCTTATATAGTAGATGCCCTATAGGGTCCAGTGGCACAGCTTCCTTGGTCACCAGTGGGCCATGTAGATCTACCTCCATGCCTGTGGCTTGTGTACACCCTCGTGCTCTAGCTGAACCTTGATTATACTGGCACGTCAATGGGCGGGATTTACACTCGGATGATTGGCTATGAAGAGTGCCAGTGACTACCATGAAGAAGCTGTTGTGTGGGGGTTGATCCTATGGAGCAGACTCTGCTTTAGCAGGGCTCTGGTGGCTGCTGAATCTGCTCTTCAAGTGTGCTCTTTGTGGAGGGGGTTGAGTGGCGCTCTGGTGTGGTCTGAAGCTGGCCACCGGGTGTGTTGGTTCTGAGGGATTTGGGGAGGTTCAGGCCAATATCAGCCACTCCCTGTGCCCTGTTTGGGGCCAATTAGCATGAGCTGCAAAGGGATGCAGATGGTTGCCCCTTGTGCTGGGGTTGTTGGGGCCTGGGGGGAAGCTAAGGTGCAAACTGCGGCTGGCTGTTGTATCGCTGGGCTTGGGGCTGCTTAGTAAGAGATACGGAGTATTCTGTGGCCAGATTCTGCTTGTTGGAGGTTTGTGAGCCTTTGATTTTAGGCAATTTTTCAGCATGAGTCAACACAGGCTTTTTGTACGGAAAAGCCACTGAAAGCCTGAAAGTTGGGTGGGGCAAGGTTTTAGGGAATCACCAGGATGTGATGAACAGTATTAGCCCAGTTGACGGAGACTCAGATATGATGGCTGACTGTATCTTCAAGGAGAGAGCTCAGCAAAGGAACAATGGCTTCTGCCAGTACTTCTATCGAAGAGAAAGCTACTCCTCCAGCCCTCACCCCAAAGCCAGGCAATTTAGTTGCCTCCTCATCCATGGCATCTTTTGAGCTACTGCCCCAGGGCCAAAATTCAAAGTAAGCTAGTTTAAAAAGTTTCTGCCCTGGATGGTTTAGCTCAGTGGATTGAGCACGGGCCTGTGAAACAGAGGATCATGGTTTGATTCCCAGTCAGGGCACATGCCTGGGCTGCAGGCCAATTCCCAGCAGGGGACACACAAGAGGCAACCATACACTGATATTTCTCTCTCTCTGTCCTTCCTTTCCCCTCTAAAGATAAATAAATACAATCTTTAAAAAAAGAAAATTTTTTTGTGCTGGTCCATTAAGAGAAATGTCAAGGATTCCAACAGCCCTCTGTCTCATTTAGCCACGATCTCTGCTGGTTTTCACAGTCAGAAATTATGGGAACCTTCTCTTCCTAGCACTAGAGCCCTGGGCTGAGAATTTCAGTATAGAATGGGACTTCATCTCATGGGGGATCTATTCCATTAAGATATCCCTTCTAATATTTAACTGCCACAAGTGGGTGTGGAACTAACTGCCCCCTACCAATCTTGACATGGCTGCTTCTGTATAGCCTTAGTTATAGGACATCTGCACAACTAGACTTTAGGCAGTTTTCAATGATGGTTGTTCTTTAGTTGAGTTGTGATTTTGATTTGGTCTGGGGGAATGCCAGCACCTGTTTTTCTATTCCATCATGTTGACCAAAAGCTCTTTGTTGTCTTATAATAGACTTTAAAAAATTAAACTGTTTTAAAATTAAATTTTGGTATCTACATGTTTGTTGATAGTATATAAAAATACAATTGATTTTTGTACATTTATATTATAACCTGTGACCTTGTTGAGCTTACTTAAAAGTTCAAAGAGTTTTTTGTAGAGACTATGGGATTTTTTACACAGACAATTATGCCTTCTACCAATAAGGGCAGTTTTATTTTTTTCCTTTCTAATCTATGTGCCTTTTACTTTTTCTTCTTGAATTTTTTCACTGTGTAGGACTTCCAGTGTACTCTGTTGATTAGGGTGGTAAAAGCAGAAACCTTTGCCTTTTTTCCAGTCTTTGAGTGAAAGTATCCAATTTTCAACCACCAAGTGTAATGACAACTCTCGGTTTTCATGGATGATCGTTATCAGGTTAGGGTAGTCCTCGTCTATTCACATTGTTTTTCTGAGAATTTTTATTATGAGTGGATGTTGAATTTGGTCAAATCCTTTTTTCACATCAATTGATGTGATGGTAAGATTTTCTATTTAACCTGTTAATATGGTGGATTATTTTGATTGTGTTCCAAATAGTGACCTAGGCTCACAACACCTGGAATAAATCCCACTCCACCATGGGATAGAATATTTTTGTTGTTGTTGCCAAATTCTAATATTTTTTCTAATATTTTCTTAAGGACTTTTGCCTCTGTAGTCACAATTGTAGAATCAAAAATTTACCAATTATTGTCAGATCAGCAAAACATATATTTTTTGGTGTGTTGTAAAATTTTAGTAAATAGTTGGTGTGTGCCAATCTTTTTTACAAAAGATTTTATCAATCTTTTATTTAAAAAGATTGATAATAACTGGTCTATATTCTTTGTTTCTTTCAAAAAAACTTATTGTCATTTCATTCAGTTACAGTTGTCCCCATTTTCCCCCATTGCTCTCCTCTGCCTTGCCCACCCCCCCTTTCCCATTCAGTCCTCCCCCACCGTGTTGTCCTTGTCCATGGCTCCTTTATACATGTTCCTTGACTTGACTTTCCTCCTACTTCCCCCAGTTGTACACTCTCTCCTTTCCTCTGGCCACTGTTAATTTGTTCTTTATTTCCATGTCCCTGGTTCTATTTTGTTGATTAGGTTCCACTTCTAGGTGAGATCATGTGGTATTTTTCTTGTACTGCCTAGCTTGTTCCATTCTTTTTTTTTTTTTTTAAGATTTTATTTATTTGTCTTTAGAGAGGAAGGGAAGGAGAGAAGGAGAGAAATATCAATGTATGGTTGCTTCTTGTGAGTCCCCTGCTGGGAACTGGCCTGCAACCCAGGCATGTGGCCTGACTGGGAATCGAACCACAATCGTGTGGTTCGCAGGCCCGCGCTCAATCCACTGAGCTACACCAGCCAGGCCCATTCTTTTCTTAATACAGCCTTTGTCTCCTTATGATATCAGGATAATAGTAGCTTCAAAAAATAAATTATGAACTATTCCCTCTTCTATTTAAAAATGTTTGGTAGAATTCCCAGATGAAATAATTTTGATCTGAATAATTCTTTTTTCTGAGTTTTAATCTTAAAATTCAATTGTGGTAGTTTATACTTCTTGAATAAAAAGTCCTTTTTAATTTAAGTTGTCATTTTTATGTGCATATAGTTGTTCATAGAATTTTCTTTTTATCCTTTTGATGGTTGCAGGGTGTATGGTGATATTTACTAATATTGGTAATTCATGTCTTTTCTTTGTCCATTTTGCTAGATACTTGACAATTTTATTCTTTTTTTTCAAAAAGACATATTTTTTCAAATATATACTTTATTGATTATGCTATTACAGTTGTCCCATTTTTTTCTCCCTTTACTCTCCCTCCATCCTGTACCCTGCTCCATCATTCTCCTACCTTATTTCATGTCCATGGGTCATGCATATAAGTTCTTTGCCTTCTCCATTTCCCATACTATTCTGAACCTCCCCTGTCTATTTTATACCTACCATTTATGCTTCTTATTCCCTGTACATTTTCTCCCATCCTCCACCCTCCCCATCTACACTGATAACCCACCATGTGATTTCTATTTCTATGAACTCTTTCCTGTTTTGGTTGTTTGCTTAGTTCATTTTTGTTTTTTCAGGTTCAGTTGTTGATAACTGTGAATTTGTTGTCATTTTACTGTTCATAATTTTTATCTTCTTCTTTTTCTTAGATAAGTCCCTTTAACATTTCATATAATAAGGGTTTGGATATGATGAACTCCTTTAACTTGACCTTATCTGGGAAGCACTTTATCTGCCCTTCCATTCTAAATGATATATTTGCTGGATAGAGTAATCTTGGATGTAGCTCCTTGCCTTTCATGGCTTGCAATACTTCTTTCTAGCCCCTTCTGGCCTATTTCTCAAAAGAAATCAGCTGATAATCTTATGGGAGCTCCTTTGTAGGTAACTGTCTCTTTTTCTTTGGCTGCTTTTAAGATTCTTTCCTTATCTTTAATCTTGGGTAGTGTAATTATGATGTGCCTTGGTGTATGAGTCCTTGGGTCCAACTTCTTTGGGGCTCTCTGAACTTCCAGAACTTTCTAGAAGTCTCTTTCCTTTGCCAGGTTGGGGAAGTTCTCCTTCATTATGTTTTCAAATAAGTTTTCAATTTCTTTCTCTTCCTCTTCTCCTTCTGGCACCCTTATGATTCAGATGTTGGAATGTTTAAAGTTATCCTGGAGTTTCCTAAGCCCCTCCTCATTTTTTTATTCTTGTTTCTTCATTCTGTTCTGTTTGATTTTTATTTCTCCCTTCTGCTCTAAAGCATTGATTTGAGTCCCGGTTTCCTTCCCTTCACTGTTGGTTCCCTGTACATTTTCCTTTATATATTTTTCATAGCCTTCACATTTTCTTTTATTTTGTGACTATAGTCAACCAATTCTGTGAGTGTCATGATTACCAGTATTTTGAACTGTGCATTTGATAGGTTGGCTATCTCTTCATCACTTAATTTTATTTTTCCTGGAGTTGTGATTTGTTCTTTCACTTGAGCCATATTTTTGTTTCAATGCACCTATTACATGGTAAGGGGTAGAACTTTAGGTACTCACCAAGGCAGGTCAACCCACTTCACTGCTTGTGGCATTGTATGTGGGGAATAGGTCTGAGAGTGACCCAAAAAGACTGTTTTGTTTTGTTGATATTCTTTATTGTTTTGCTGTTTTCAGTTTCAGCGATTTCTTATCATTATTTCCTTCCATTGGCTTTGAGTTCAATTCAATCTTCTTTTTCTAGGTTCTTTTAATTTTTAAAAAGTTTTTTATTTTTATTTTTAGAGAGAGGGGAATGGAGGGAAAAAGAGGAGAGAAACATCAGTGTGGGGTTGCCTCTCACATGTCCTGCACCAGTGAACCAGCCTGCAACCCAGGCATGTGCCCTGATGGGGAATTGAACCAGTGACCCCTTGGTTCACAGGCCTGCACTCAGTCCATTCAATCACACCACCTACTACAATTTTTCTAGGTTCTTGAGGTAAGAGTTTAAATGCTAGATCAGAGATATCTCCTCTTTTCTAACATGAGCATCTAGTGTCATAAATTTTCCTCTCAAAACTGCTTTAGCTGGATCTAACAGATATGACATGTGCTTTCATTTTCATTGAGTGTAATGTATGTCTTGATTCCCTTTAGACTTCTTTTAGAAATGTGGATTCTTTACAACTGTGTCAATTAGTTTCTAATTGATTGGAGGATTTCCTCATATCTTTCTTGTATGGATTTCTAATTTATTTCCAATTACTGAATCTGAGTTTCTTTCATATGTTAAATGAAGATAATAACAGTGCTTAGAGTGTTGTTGTGAGGGTTAAATGAGTTACCACTTATTGCATGGTAAATAAACAAAACATTTTATTATTGTTGTTTTTAATAATGAAGTTTTTATATACATTGTTTGAAAGAATAGAAAAACAACAGAAAGCTCTCAGTTCATTTACAAACAATGTTTTAACTTTCAGTAACAAAACTGGTCCAAAAGGGAACATAAAATTAAAATTATGGACCCAGCCACATATAAATATAGCTGCAATAATTCTAAGAAATTATTTTCAAATTATTTCACTTGTGTGTTAAATAATAATAATGCTTCATGAAGAAAGTGTTTTCTAAATAAAAATGTCTAGCAATGTGATGCACTACAACACTGATTAAATAAGAAAAGAAAATATCATCTTAACAGATGTAGAAGCAGTTAGTGAAACTCAGCAGTTAGTCCTCAAAACAACAAGCCAATAACATACAAACATAAAATAAATTCCTAAGCCTGATTAGGGTCTTTATCAAAAACTCAAAAAAACCGCAACAAACCAATACATATGACTGTGCAACATTCCCATTAAAGCAAGGAAGAAAAAAACATTTTAACTCTTTAGCTGAAGAGCTCAGACAATGTAACAATTATTTTAAAAAATAAAAATTGAAAAAGAAATAACAAAACTATTGCTATATGATGACTTATATGGACAAACCTAAGATTTTATAGGCAGGCTCTTAAAACTTAAAAAAGATTTTAGTGTGGTGATTGAATAAAACATCAATATAGAAAATAGGTTTCTTTTATATTAGTGGTAAATTAGAAAAGAAGGAAATAATTATGAAATAAACACAGTAAAACTTTTTAACTTTTGGAGGATAATTGAAAAACTATTGATAAAAACTATTGATTATATAAATGGAGAGAAATGCAAAGATAAAAAATAATATAACAGAGAACTCTCACTGAAGTTGTGTTTTCAAACACAAAATTCAAGCAAAATATGTGGAACTATGTAATGTTGAGAAGGACAACAAAATTAATAATCAAAATTAGATTTACTCTGGACTCAATGCAACCTAACAAGAGACTTTAGAATATTTGTTTGAAAAGTTTTATTTAAACACTTATTCACTCATTCAATAAATTATTGAGTCTCTATTAGGCACCATTGTAATTGTATATGTAGAGTACACTCCAATATGCTCAGTGCTATATTAATGGGAAACACAGAGAAAAGGGTTTATAGTAATCCTGATTAATAAGGAATTGGTGAGGCAGCCTTCAGATTGATTATTTTTTTCTATGAAATGAGAGGATATGTACAACTTTTTAGAAAAAAATCGAAGTCCCTTTTATTGGGGATGCTTTTCTTTAGATAGGTTAATAACACTACTATTGTCACTGTTCTAAAACAAGTTGATATTTAAGGTAACAGATATTAAAAAGTTTTCCTTTAAGAATCTTCAATATTTAAAAAAGTTAGAATAAAAAATATTTGATTAGTCACTACAGTGCTATCAGCCTATTTTATGCACTTATTTCCATCCCTTTTACTACTAGATTGAGGTCTAGGTTAGGGATCATTGGCCATATAAAAGAAAAGCAATGTGGATATTTAGAATGCAGACCTTAGCATTTCCCATTCTGGTAAACTCAGTGGGTGAGATCATTAGGCTCGAGCCAAAATGCAGGGACTTGTTTCCAAAAAACCTGACCTAAAATAAAAATAATAGAGGGGCTATTTTCTTTGGTTTCCTTTCACAATTGCTTTGGGTTTTTTGTTTGTTTGGATAAAAACACCAAGGATCATTCCATCATTTGGTTAAACACATTTCTTGCAGAATCCTTCCCTTCTCCAGATGTAGAAAACAGCCCTGTTTAAGTTTGTATGACAACTCTAAGAAATAAAGAAACTTATTGTCACCTCTTTGTCCAGCTGATAAAAAATGTCTGTGTGAGGGTCACATTCCAGACTTGCATTCACTCACCTCTACAGAGTGGGCACTTTACAAGTTCTGATTTCCTCTGGCCCTCTGGGTGTTTCAACTGAATAAAATTACTATTGGCTTGTTGTTTGTAACTAGTTAAGCATGTGCTTTTTTCCCAGCCTCAAAAGGGTTAGTTTATATTTACATCTCAGTTTTAAATTGCTTTCCTACCAAATATTTCTTCTGATATTTATAGCAGCCTTACGAAGTAGGCAGCATGAGTTTGTCAATCTGATTTTATATGTGAAGAAATAAATCTCAAGAGATATGATTTTCAGTAGAACGGAATCTTCTGGCTTTTATTCTAGTTCTATTTTATTAAATTCATTTGCTTAAACACATAGTAGTTAACGCATTCACTGAGTGCCTATTTTGACTAAACTTTATTGCAGAACTTGGTTACCTTTCAAGTTTTTGTTACTGTTTATAAGTATTAGAAAGATTTCTAGTGATAAAAACTTCTGGTATTAATTATGAATAGAAATCCCTATTTTAATGATTTAGTTTTAAAATCTGGTTTATATTATGATAACAGTTTGCCCAGATAATCATTTTGGTAATTCAGTTACCCCAAGTTCGTGAGAACACAAATAGCAATATTTCTGATATTGAAAGCTGTGAAGTCACTATTTGACAGCAAACATTTCAAACTTTTTTCCTTAATGGCAGACAAACTTGGACCTCACAAAGTACTTAACTTAGAGCCTTGATTATAGCCTCCAAGCTGCTTTAAGAATTACAAATCCACCAGATTTTAGAAGTCTACAACATTTGTTCACCAAACACACTCAAATACATTCTATTATGTTGTGTGTGTTCTTTTTCCATGTACTCAATATGATCAATCTCTTTGCAAATATACATTAAAAATTCTCAACTTTTTGTTGTAAGCATATGCCATAGTATTTATTCTATGACATATAGCAGATAGTTATTGATTTTTATTTGATGGTAGATTTAATCTTTTGTGAATGCAAGGAACAACATAAAAGGGTTGTCAAGAAGCAGTAGTGGATTTAGTAACACAACTTTACTGCTCCTCATAGTGAAGTGCATTTCAGATCACTTTTCATATCCCAATATGTCAATTTCAGTGTTCAGACACAGAATTTCCCACCTCCCCACATACTTATCTAGTTATTGCACACCATTTATTAAAAAGACTTTTCTTTCACCATTGAATTACCATGGGACCTTCGTCAAAGGTAAATTGACCATGAATGTATGGGGCTATTTCTGAAACCCATTCTGTTTTACTGATCTATTTTTTTATCCTTACGCCAAAACTAGACTCTCTTGGTTACAGTAGCTTTATAATTTGGCTTAAAATCAGATACAGATAATGTGACTGAAAATTTGCTTTTCTTTTTTCAAGATGGTCTTGGCTCCTCTAGCATTTCTGTATTTCCATATTATTAACTTGAGAATCTACTTATTATTTTCTACAGAGAAAAAAGCCTCATTGGAATCTTATTCAGCTTATATGGAATTTATATACAGTTTGTGGACAATAGACATAACAGCAATATTGAGTTTGCTAATTCATTGATATGATATACTTTCATTTATTTGGGATTTCTTTATTTTAACTTGCTTTATAATGTGTTTTTTCAGTGTATGTAAAGTTCTTGCCCATTTTTGTTAATTTTTTTTAACTTAAACATGTTGTAGACAATTTTTTATAAATTGTATAGCAAATAAATTTTTAGGTTTAATTTTTCCAATTGTTTGCTGCTAGTATAGAGAAATACAAATTTTTGCATACTGACCTTGTATTTCACAACCTTGCTATAAATCTTTTTGAATGAGTTTTTTGTAGATTCTTTTATATTTTCTAAGTAAAACAATTATTGCTTGTGAATATGAAGCATTTTAACTCTTCCATTTTTTTCCTCTGGAAAGATGTTATATACTCTTGTCCTTTCCCCAAATTTAACAGAAAATAACTTAATAAATGACGATTAGGTAGAATATAGTTGTGCTTTTTCATTGATATAGCTGAAAATTTCTGCCCCTTTTTCAGACTGAGTTCTCTTCTAGTCTTAGCTTTTTAGAGCATTGAATTAGAAGTTGAATTTTGTCAAGTGTTTTTTCTCCATCTGTTGATGATTTTCTGTAAATGTGAAGAATTTTTACACTGATTAAATTTTGAAAGTTAACTTTTGCATTAGTAGGAACAATCTAATGTGGTAATGTGTAGTATTCTTCTTATGTATGGCTAAATCCATTCTGCTAACATTTTACGTCATTTTTGTGACTACAGTAATGATGAGTATTTATTCTTAATTTTGGGGACATAATACATTTTTAAAAGATTTTGTATGAAAATTATGCTGGCATCATAAACCAAGGTAAAGACTGTTCACTCCTCTACATTCTGTAACAGTTTATATATACCTTTTCCTATCCTTTATATTTTAGTATGTCTGGTTTTATATTGTTATGTTTTTTACACACCTTACAGTTGAGCTTTTCTTTTTTATCTTGTCAGATAATATCTGTGTTTTAGTTAGAGTTTATTTCATTGATATTTAATGTTATTATGGGTGTGTTTAGATTAAGTCTGTCATCATGTCATTCATTTTCTAGTCATCCCAAATGGTTTTCTGAATTTTTGTTTCTTCTCTTCTGCCTTTTGTTGGGTTAATTACTTATTATTATTTATTAATTATTCTAGAAATTTGAGTATGTATCCTATACTTATCATAAACTGTTTAAAATTTATTCTGTAGTCCCATCCTTCATCTTATCATCAATTTACATCTACATGCACAAGACATTCTATAATACAGTGTTATATTTGCTTGAAATAGTCAATTTGTCTTTCAAAGAAGTTACTTGAGGACAAAATAAAAGATAATCATTTATACTTACTTGTAAAAGGCGAAAGATTTATGCGATCTGAAGAGAAACCAGAGTATACTTACTTGTATACTTGCCATTTCTGGTCCTCTTTGTTCACTCCAGTGTACCCAAGTTTGCTTCTGATGTTATTTCACTTCAGGCTTAAAAACTTTGCTCATAGTCTTTTTAGGTAAGCAGGTCTGCTGTTGGTGAATTTTTTCAGCTTTCATTTATACCACATGTATTCATTTCACCCTCATGTGTTAATGTGACTGTTGCTGGATATAGACATTTAAGTTGACAATATATACTTTTTCTTTTCAGCTCTTCAAAGATGCTATTGAATTTATGTCAAGCTTTCACTGTTTTTGGTAAATTATAGTTCTAGCCACCACCACAGCTCCCTTTCATCTGGAACACTGCTCTGAAATTTCTAGCAGCTTAGAACTTCACTCTTCAGGGCCTCAGCTTAGCTTTTTCAATTCTTAGCATTGCTCAGTTTCTCTGTACCACCCTAGAAAAGCCAAGCAGAAAACGGAAATGAACGTTGGAACTCACCCTTATGTTTCCCTTCCCCCCAAAATCAGAGGACTGAATTACCTGTTGTTCAATACCTGAAAATAGTTTCTGTATAGATTTTGTCCAATTGTTAGCTATTTTTCAGGGGGAGGACAAGTCAAAGACCATTTATTGAAGAGGCTATTTATACACTGTGGTATGCTTGTGCCCCCTTTGTCAAATATTAGCTGATCATAGATACATGGATTTTTTTCTGTGCTCTCTATTCTGTTCCATTGATTGACATGTCTGTCCTTATACCAGCACCAGACTGTTTTGATTACAGTGGCCTTGTAATATAGTTTGATATTAGGTATTGTGATTCCTCCAACTTTATTCTTTCTAAAGTATGCTGAAGCCATTTGGGGTCTTTTTTGGTTGCATATAAATTTTTGAAAATTTTTTCTAAATCAGTGAAATATACCATTGATATTTTAATAGGGATTGCATTGAAACATAATTTTATCAATCATCGTCACCCCAATAAATTCAATAAAAATGTTTTTTAAAAGCTGACAGGCTTCATTTCTTTGATTCTCAATGAAATTGCTTATTTGACATTAATAAGCTTTGAAGAAAGGGAACCAAGAAATGTCCAGAGGGGAGAAATCATCAGAAGACCTTCTGCTTCTTAATCCTGTTTCTGTATTCTTTTAATGTTGAATTATGACATTCTTATTGCTTCTGACATTTTCTATTTTTCTGTAAATAATGATGGCCCAAAATTGCCTTTCAAATACTGACTACCCACATCTAATTATTATTTTTTTCTTTTCTTGTCAAGTTAACAGTGTCTGTCAATAGTTTTAGAAGACAAATCACATGTGAAGCAAGACAAGTTTTGAAGTTCCTGGCACACCAAGATGGTCAGTCCAAATATTTGTACAATACACGCTGTGCTTCACGGATGACTGCTGATAATTATATTGAAGCCAACAAATAAGGTTTCCCTCCAAGGCACGGACTGGGATTTAAAAAATATTTGATAGGGACAATCGAATTGGAAACAATGATGGAATTTGTTGCAATTACGCTGAGCAGAGCAGTTGAAATGAGATCCAGATAATAGTGTTATTATCATCATTTACTATCTATTAGATTGAGATTTATTTTATACAAATGATTCAAACACATTTTATTAGGGGGAAACTTCCTGCAGACTATAGAGCTTCAAGGAATTATAATCCTTTCTTCCTAGTAAAATGTTAAAAGAGTTAGCATTGTAAAGTTAAAAATTGTAATATATATGATTTATGGGTGAGTGTGAAAGGGAGAGATCACACACTGGCCAACATCTGCCTCCACAGTGTATTTTTTTTCAATGTTTGAGAAAATGTTTGGCAGTTACTTTTACTTGAATCACTGTGAGAAAAACATTGCCTAGCAAATTTATCGCAAGTGAAAAACATCCAACTGTTTGTGAGATGGTTACCTATCTCTTTTCAATAAGTCAATATTTTGCCTTCAGTAACAAACAGTGGCCTATTTTTGGCAATGTCTCATTCTTTCATGAGCTTCATGGAACTGCGTTCTGTCTCAGTGAAGTGGTGGGCAGCGAGTGTGATTGCATGAGCACTCTTCTGGTGAAAGACTCAAAGAGCAGTAGAATATGCATAAACTTTTGAAAAATGTTTATCTATTTTTAAAAGCTTTACAAATGAAATAAGAGGTTCTCTGAAGCTACATGACTTCCTCTCTTTCTCCCCTGAAATTTCTATCTATTGCTTGGACTTTTGAAGCTGTTTTGATTTCTCTTTTTTGAATTTAAGGGCTAATGTTACATTAAAAATGTTTTAACTGTTTTAATAACTGGCATGTGTTATATACCAAATTACTAATCACCATACCACACATCATCTCAGTTACTATTTATTACAATCCTCTGAAGTAGGTACTTTACTATTGTAATTTAGCAGATTTGGAAATTACACTCAGGTCAAATAACTTGCTCAAAAGCACACAGTTAGTCAATTGTGGACCCAGTATTAGAACCACACTAGTCTGATTCCAGTTGTTATACTGTACTTAGAGACAGCCCACTTAGGTTGGTGTTAGATACACTAAATAGCAAAAACATGTACATAGTAAATAAATACATTTATTTGCCCTGAGAGAGCTTAAAATTTAAACTGATAAGAACAGATAGTATACTTGATCTTAGCTAAAGGCCGAGAAGTGATGAGAGCTTAAAATTTAGTTGAGGATGGGATAGTGTCATAAATTTATAGCCATAAAATATAACCAGAAATATTAAAAGATGTTCATCATAGTGTATGAGCCATAATACATAATGAATGTATTATCTCCAACAGTGATGAAAGTAATATTTTACTAGCAAGTGCTGTTATTAATAATAAAGTAGTCAACTGTCTATCTTAAAAACTTTGTTGCATGAAAGTAAAGACCAAGTTTCATAAGTTTTATTAGCTAATATATATCAAAATCTTTGGCATATACTATCAACAGATGCATAATAACTTTGGTGTGAATTCAAACCACTTTCTGAAATTATTTTCAAAAATATCTCCAAGGTTTAAAATGCCTTATATTGACCTCACACCATTAGAAGAGACCTTGTTTTTATTCCTGTTTTATATTTAAAGATTTTCAGAGGTCCTGTTCTATTGAAGGCTTACTCCATGCTTCCTTTCATAATCTTACAACTTGCTCAATATTTATTTTCTGAGTCTATTTGTTTCTTTTACTTTTCATTCACTGTTTTACAGCATGTTTTAGACTTCACTATAATATTTAAGAAGGTTTTGAAGCTGGATAACAAAAGTATCTGTATTCTGTTTAATACTGTGTTATTTATTTTAACACATATAGCATTTAATACTATTCTTAATCATTATCAACAAGTATATGAGTGGCTTTTTATTATATAGAAATTATTCTTGTATCAAAGGAGCAAGTCATATTTTGCATGTTCATAAATTTTTAAGTCAATTTGCATACTATTAGTTATCACAAGCCAGTAATTCACTAAGGGATTTAAACCTCATTAATTGTTTGAGATGGTATAATATCTGACATCTCTCCAAGGAGTGGCTTATATATGGCATCAATGTAGTTCTAAAGGCGTTTTATGAACAACTTGTCTCCTTTCTGATGTATTATTGACTACCCAGCAAATGCTAAACTCGCCTGTGTTATTTATACAAGGCCACTTAATATAGAATATTTTCCACAAAAATATTTTTAAAGAAGGAAACATTTTCTTTTAAAGCCTTACTATATGAAGACTTGACTTGTGCAGTTTTTAAAAATGTGGGTGGCTAACAAATTGATCATTCACTGTGGCTGGTTCTCTATAAAGCAGAGCAGCTTATATGAGAAAAATATAGAATAAAAAGACAAGAACAGGAAAGGCTTAATAAGCCTTGCTAGAGGTAAAAAGACTGACTTTTTATACACTGTACTTTATGAGAAAAGAATATAGTCAAGTAATTATTTTGAAAGATTTAGAAGAAATGTATGCATGGATGTGTGTATGTATGTTGCAGACCACTCTGCCTGGCTTTAGGAATTGTATCTGTGCCCCCTATGGCTAAGGGCGAGGGACAACCTCTGGAAAGCAAGCCGTAGGAGACAAAGCTTGTCTTTGGTTGCAAACGCTGCCTCAGTTTCCTCTCCCTGCCCCCAAAGCTTGCTCAGAAGTCAATGATGGGTAAGACCCCTCACAGTGGGGGGGCAACCTAAGCCAGACTCGATCACTTGGGAGGCCTTCATGGAAGGACTGGGGGGGAGGGCTGCAACAAAGAGCAATGGACTCTCACCCTGCAGCTTTGAGATAGCCTGAGTCCCCATGACCTCTGGGAGAAGCACTTCCTGGCTCTAATCCCCTTAAACCTGAATACCTGTTGGGGAGAGGTGCAACTCCTTGCCTCGCTAGAGTGTGTCCTGGGGAAAAATCTGGCACCACAAAGACTTCCTGATAAACCTGTGAAATCTGCTCTGCCAAGAGTGCTTTCATTCATATGTTAAGGGTTCCAGCAGAAAACCCTAAAACCCTGTTCCTGACAGACTCTGACTCAGACTAAGCCCTCAGATTTCTTTGAAATGTTATCTGCTATTTGATCCTTGCTGCCCTGTATTCCTGTGTATTAGAACCCAATAAAAACCCTGGAAGAGGGGGCTCAGGGTCTTTTTCTCCTTGGAGAAACTGGCCGCTGCTGGCCTTTTTCCCCCTGAGAAACTGGCCACAACCCACGGCTTTTTCCCAGCAGGGAAAATGGCCACCCCTCCTCCCCAAGCAGATCACTTATGTCTCAGTCATATTTATACACCTCGACCGTGGCACCCGGGGGAACTTAGAGAAAAGTCGCTCTCACATCTGGTGGCCAAGACAGGGACCCAAACAGATTTGGGACCTCCTTCAAGCCAGAGGCCTAGAGCCATGCCATGATCACACGTGTAAGAAAAGTCACGCCCACATATGTATATATGTGTTATGGTACAATAAGTATTAGGAACTAAAAATAACTTTTTGTGAAAATATAATTATTTAAATTTGTATTTTTGATAAGCCTATTAATTTTATTGGGGTGATATCAGTTAATCAAATTATGTAGGTTTCAAGTGTACAATTCTGTAATACACCATCTATATATTACATTGTGTGTTTACCACCCAAAGTCAAATCTCCTCCCATCACCAAATAGTTGACCCTCTTTACCTTTTACTACTTCCCCTACCACTCCCTCTCCCCTCTGGTAACCACCATACTTTTATCCGTGTATATGAGTGTTCGTTCGTTTGTTTTTCCTGCTTGTTTATTTATTGCTTTCAGTTTTATATCTTACATATAAGTGAAATCATATGGTTCTTGACTTTTTATGTCTGACTTATTTCTCTTAGCATGATATTCTCAAGATCCATCCATGTTGTTAAAATGGTGGTATTTCCTCTATTCTTATGACTTACTATTCTATAGTATATATGTGTGTATTCCATTTTTATTATCTAATCATTTATCAAAGGAAATTTTGATATTTTACAAAAGTGTTTCTCTATAACACTTTCTTTCTAAAATGCTGTTTGTTAGTGAATGCTCCCATCCAAATTTTTGTCTATAAAATAAACAAAATAAAATAAAGTAAAATAAAGTACAAATATCTTAGCCTGATATTGAAAGTAAGATCTATTTTAAGCCTGCCTTTCCAATTTTACCATTTGCCATTTTCATTAAAGAAACTTCTAAGCATGTCACACTCTTTGACTTACTCTTTCTCACATAACTTTTTCTTATTATTCCTTCTAAACATTTACTTTTTCATATTATAGTTTATAGTGACTCCTTTCCCCTTTCTTGGAACTCATGGTGCTTGTAATCTATACCCGCTAAGAGGAACTTGTGATTAAGAGCCTTGTTTTGAAAAATGAGACCTCACTTTCAAAGTTTCATTCTAGTTTGCCAATGAGGAACTGTGTGGCCCTTGCAAGTCAGTCAAACTTCTCTTGGTCTCAGATGTATAGTCTTGGTAAACATTTTAACAAATCTTTATAAAAACCTCTTCGATCTAAGAATCTGTGTTCTGTAAAATCATGGAATGTTCAGATTTGCTGCTCTTCAAAGAAATACACATTAATATAACAGTAGTCATGATTTTTGTACCCATTTGACAGGCAAAACTTAGAAAGAGTTTTAATGTATACTACTGTTTCAGACATAATGAAAAATCACTTTCATTTATCATTGGTGGAAATGTGAAATATATGTATATGTATGGAGACATATATATATGGATATATGAATATATAATAAAAATGTTCCTAGGAATATTTTATAAAAATAAAAACCATCAATATTTTAAACATTTATGGATATGGATGTCAGCTGGTACATGTTTAGTATAAACACTACTGCTCAAAGGAATGAAACAAGCAAATGAAACCTGATGGAGATAATAGTCTGCCCATCAGCAGGTCAAATGGATTTACAATTCATTCAAACCATTATCAGTAAATGTGTTAGAGTTGCATGAGATGACTTGTGAGAACTTTCATGAAGTCTAGCTGCATGAGAGTAATGCAGAGAAACATTGATAGAGCAGGATTTATAGGATGCAATCATAAGCAGCATTTCTCACCCACAACTGCTCTTACACAACTATTTAGTAGAGCTCTAGAATTTCTGTTGTTAGATGAAATATAGGGCAAATTCATAGTTTGCTGCTTACTATTAGGTAATAAAACATGTTTTAATCGTGTTGCCTTATAATGTTCAGTAAATAATATGTCCAGTAGGTGTAATAATTAAAGACTTCCTTTACAGTTAAGGCTTTTCCTCTCCCCAGTTCTAGTTTGATGCTAAAAGGAAGGCTATCTGTTTGTCTGCACTTTTCTTCTTCCCACAATTGGCTAACCATGGTTTCTGACTCCTCCAGCATCAAAGGGGTGGTGGTGGAGAAAGAGAGGAGGAAAAGTATGTAAAGGATCAGGAAAGGTTTCATATGACTAAGTTACTCTCTGGCACTCTCTGGACCTGTCATATGTTTAAAGCTGACTCTCCTTCTAATGAATAATTTGTGGGTTCTTTGGAGAACTTCCCACTATTGGACGTGCCTTCCTGCAAGTCACTTCATTTGGGCTGATGCAACTCTTTCGTGTGGTAGTTTCCAGATTCTTCCTAGTAGTGTGGGTGTTGGCTGGTGCAATTCAGCCTCCCTTTGCTAAGTCATCTTCACCACTCCATATAACTCTCTTAGGCGGGATTTATAACACCTTCACACCAACTCTCGTTTCTGTGGCCCACATCCTGTCCACAGGAAAGATAGATACACTTGTGACTTTCTCTTAGTAGGCCACAGTTAATTTCCAATAAAGACCTTATTGATCTAGTTTTCGTTAGCAACTCTCTCACCTTTACCTCTGTTAGCACTGGGGTTGTGTGTCAAGCTCTCCAAATGTTTCTTTTTTTAAGTTCCTCTAACAAGGTAAACCCTTCCACCTGTCCCCCAAGGGAGCAGAAACTGGGACTCTCAATGAACTGAAAACTCTTCAATGAAGTCTTCTCTTCCATCTCCAACTCCAGCCTCTTCAACTGCAACCCTATTAAATCCTGAAGAAAGGTTTGGGAAATGGTCTGACATCGGTTTTTAGTGTTCTACTTTGCACATCCTGCTTAACTAACAAAGTAGTTGGGCCTCACACTGAAATAGTTACCTTTTACTGTGTTTAATATAATCCCGCTTTATACGTATATTAGTTATCTATTGTTGTATAACAATATTACCAAAAATTTAGTGGCTTAAAACATTACATATTTATTATCTCACAGTTTCTATCAATCAATAGACTGGGCGTTGCTTAACTGAGTGCTCTCTTCAGGGTCTTAGAGGGCTGCAGTTAGGGTTGTCAGCCGGGGCTGCACTCACATCTGAGGCTTGAATGGTAAAGGATCCACTTCCTAGCTCATAGAGTTGCTGGAAGCGTGCACCTTCTTGCTGGTTGTTAGCTGGGGGTTGCCCTACAGTCTCCTGCTCTGTGGACTTTTCCAATATGGCCACCTGGTTCCTCAAAACCAGAAAGGAAGTCTTTCATCAAGAAAGGCATTGTAATTTCATGTGACATAATTACATGTATGTAGTTTATGTACACCCAATCATCTTTGCTGTACTCAATTTATTAGAAACAAATCATAGATCTCATGCCTCCTCAAGATGAAGGAGTTATGCAAGGTTGAGACTCTCAAGAGGTGGGGGTTAGAGGGCCTCATTACAGTTTGTCTGCCACAATATGATAAACAATGAAAAAATCAGATATCTGTGTGTGCCTATGAGTGTTGTTATGTGTCTGTATAAAATTCCATGACAACGGAGATAACATGGGCAAAGACATGAGCTTTTGATATGGGTCCTTCTATAGGGGAACAAGGGAATGTGTTAGTGTAATAAGGAAGAGGAGCAAGAGAAACAGAAACCAAGTTAGAAAAAGAAAAAGGCATTTATTTAAAAGTAAAAATGCATATGATCACATTTATTCATTCATATAATATACATAATATGTAAACTATATATATGTAAATTATATATAAAGAAACTCCATAAAAACTGTTATGAAGAAGAAAAAAGAGTTGAGATGTATCCTTTTACTTATAAGAGGCTTCAAAATTTGGTTAGAGCTAAAGTGTTATTTTTCTTTTGGAAAAAAATAAAAGCAACAGTTGCAGTAAAAGTTTTAGTGAGTAAATAGAATTTTTATACATGTTATTGAAGACTAGGATGTTGAACTGTTTTCATGCATGGATGTAACAGTCAAGATTGCCTTTTCAAATATACACACCACAGGCACACAATGTGTATCAGGGCCCAGTTTTTGTTTAAATTTAGTTTGCTGCACAGGAGAGTGGAGTTTGGTTAAATGATTCTCAAGTAGTTAAAACTGCCCCCCAAAATTTATTTTGGAGCATCCGAGAAGAGAACAACAAATAGAAGTGAACAACAGATTCCAAGTAATTCCAAACGACCCATAAAATTTCAATATTTGGAAGCCGGTAACTACAGAAAAAGATGATAATAATATTAGATTTAGATGCCTAGACACACTGACAATGTATCTTCTTTAACAAAATGAAATATAGAATCATTATTCCAAATAACTCAATTAGAAAGTGGTAGACATTTGGTAGGAAAAAAAATAGGGAGAAAAAGGCAAAAGGTGTTAGAGCTTAATAGGTACGTTGAATCAATAAGCCCAGAGCAAAGTTCAGTCTTTGTCAATTTTGCATGGGGTCTTTCTACTCATTTTAGACTCCTTCTTATCCTCGTTTTTTTCTTTCTTTATTTTTCAATTACAGTTGACATTCAATAGTATTTTATGTTAGTTTTAGTTGTACAGCATAGTGATTAGACAATCATCTATTTATGAGCAGATTCCCCGATATGTTTAGTGCCCAGAGGGTAATCATGCATGGTATTTCAATATTGCTGATTATATTTCCTACGCCGTAGTTGATATGCCTGTGTCTGTTTTGTAACCGTCAATGTGTACTTCTTAATCCCTCTGCCTTTTTCATACATCCCTTCAACCCCTTTCCCTCTGGTAACCATTAATCTGTTCTCTGTATCTATGCGTCTATTTCAGTTCGTTTGTTTAATTTGTTCCTTAAATCCCACGTATGAGTGAAATCACACGGCATTTGTCTTTCTTTGTCAGATTTATTTCACTTAGCATAATACCTGCTAGGTCTATATATGTTGTTGAAGATGGCGAGATTTCACTCTTTTTTACAGCTGAGTAATACTCTATTGGGTGTGCGTGTATATGTGTGTGTGTGTGTGTGTGTGTGTATTATATGTTCTACATGTAGATAAAGAACACTACATGTTCTTTATCTAATTATTTTATCCTTTTTAAGTCCAACAAGTATTCTCCTCTTTGACAGAGTTGATCACTTTCAGTTCTTCCCCTCTATGATGACATAGCTTCATTACTGTACTTATAGTACTGTCTTATAATTATTTAGTATCTGTCACCTCCAGGAAATTGAAAGCTCCCCTTCATCTCCATCACCAAATACATATACTGTACTTAGCATATTGGCAATGTGTTGATGAGTGAATGAATATTTTATTTATTTTTATATTGTGCCCTTTCTCCATAATCATTGCTCACATGTATTCCTCTGCCCTCTTTATCACTTTTTGTTCTAAACATTTTATAGATGGAAAGAATCTTAGAAATGAGGCATACAGTTTTTTTCAAGGGGAGGTTTATGAAGTTCCCTAGGCTCCTTACCTTGGAGTATTTATTTAAAAATGTATATTCTTGGGTGCCAACCCATCTATGGAATCAGAATCAAATGGATAAGGTTAATGAACCGTGCTTGTTAACAATCTCTTGAGTTACTCTTATGCAAATTTATGTTCCTGATGTACTACAGTACAATTTATCAATTTAGAAATAGAAAAAAACCAAGGAATCAACTTGGAATCCATAGGACTTAAGAAGTCACTTGGGGACTAATTTGGTAATATTTGAGACTGTGACAAAAGTTAATGCATTTTTTCATTTTTCTCTTTCTGATTTTGTTGGACTTTAGGGGCACATGTAAGTATCAATTCTCACAGTTTTAGCATTAAATTAATTTCCCAGAGAATTTGTTAGATTGCTTAGATTAGTACCACAAAGTTGACTTGTGCTTGCTATAAACATGATGTCCTTGACTATGCATGGGAAGCTGTCTCGTGTCAGTAGGGTACGGTTTGAATAAGAAACATCTTTGGCCATCCAGTGATCTTTACAAGGTTCAGGTAATAAGAATAAACACACTTTGTGCTCTCAGAGTCTATAATTTAGCCTAGCATGGATTCGCAGTGTGCGTCTCACAGCACTTTCAAGTGTTTTGGTTTTTGTTGTTCTGTTTTGTGTGTCTGTTTATTGAAAGCAGTGGTAAAGCTGGGGAAGGATTAGATTATACAACTAAGAAGTCATAGGTTTCTTTAATTTAAATATGCTGCCTTTCAAAAAGATGTCAGTAATTTTCTCTTTCAAGGAAAACTACTTCCACCTATCTTAGAGAGCTTAACTGTGCGCAGAGTGAAGTGCACATATGAACTGCGATGTCTGTGTTTCATCGTCATATATTTTCTCTCTCCTCCTCCAGTCTTTAATTCCTCTTCTCCTTTCTTTTCTCTCCTTCCCCATCCCCCTCCCTCTCTATCTTCTCTCCTGACACATATACACACAATTATGGAGTAAAAGAAACAAATTAATATCACTCCCAAATTGTTAACAAAACTCAGATGTGTTTCTAATTTAAGACCAAATTACAGTTCTATTTTTAGTTTTTCCATACACAGCTGCATACCATGTTATTCCCAAATTTCCCTTTGCCAAAGATACTGTTACACACTGAGATTCTAAAAATCTGAGAACAATATACATTTTTCCTTGAATAGTGTCTTCGAGATCAAAAATAGTCTTTTATTTGTTCTTTGTAAGAATTCTAAAGTGTTCCTTTAAGGATGTTACTGTATGTGTCGAAATAGAACTGCAAAAATTGAACTGTATTCTTCGCCAGCACTAGAGGTGCCATGACAAGTCCAAGCCCCGTGGACTTGCCTTTCATATGTGTGCTTTACTTCCATACCGAGCACATGCACCCTGACACTGACTGCTGCCCATCACATGGTCTGGCTATCATTTCTTTATAGTCACATAAAAACATTGTTTAGAATGAAAGAACTTGAACAAGTTTTGAGTAATATCTCCTGGGCAATCACCCATAGACCGGAGACTCAGGTAGGTTGAGTAAGCTGCTTTTGTCTACAAGCTAGGCCATGATGAGGATGGGTATAAAATCTAGTGCTCCTGATGTTGCACCTTACCTATGCCTACCATGTGTATGGTGCATGGGGCTTTTGATATAAGCTCTGAGGGTTCAAATAGGATTCTGATATTCATTTAGCATTCTGATAAAATGAGGTATTTTTAAGGCTTGTTCTTAAAGAACAGTTTGGACAACAATATCCTTTTTAAAACCCGTGGCTTAATTTGGAGGATGATACACTAGCATAAATTTTCATAAACTCACAGGAAAAATATTTCTAGCCATATTCTAGTGTTTTGAATACCAGTTTTAGAGTGTTATTTCCTATTGACCACCATGAGCTTTTATAAGTGAAATATTAATGCCCCCATCTTATAGGCAAGGACACTGTGAACACTGGCGAACACGATGGAACAGGTAAAAATAAGCAAGATACTAAATTGTCCTTTCAGGTTTCTAAAGCCCCTGAGGCGGGGACAGCAGCAGTGACCCCCACATTGCTGTGCAGATGGTCAAATGAAATAATGTATATTAAGTTCATACTCAATACAGGATTGCCATCACGCCAATATTATTGTATAGTTCTTAAAGTTTTAAATTTAAAGTATAGATGGGGAATGGTGTTCTTCAGTGAACTTTAAGCATACCCTGACCCCAGCTTTCAGGTATCCTTTGAGCGAGTTCCTAAAGGAGCTTCATAAATAAATCAAGCTGTTGGGTGGGCCTTCACTCTAGCTGTGGGCCATTAGTCATCTTTTTTTGCAAACTGATCTCTCGTAAATTTCAACTGGGCAAATGTTCATGGACCAGGACTAAGAATTCCTGAGGTCTGATATAAAGCAAAGTGTACCATGCCGACAGTTTGGTCTTCTAGCCGCTGGCAGACTGGCATCCCCAGTCTTTGGCAAGTGTATTAAGTTGTGCATAAAGCACGACTCCAGGGTTTACCAGGCCAGGCTACACGGAGTTTTCTCTACATTTAAGAGCAATTTACATGTGCAGACCTCCTGAATAAAGAATCTTATAAACTAAGCGAAACCAAAAATACGAAAGTATTATATTAATCCTTTGAGGAGAAAAGCTCCAGAGAAGTGTTAGGTTGTCTTTATAGGTGGATTTAGGGCAGTTCTAGGGGCAGCACATGCGATATTATTGTATTCATTCCATAAAGAGGTGTAGTGAAATATGCTTTCTACCATCAAATATTATTCAACTTGTTTCCCAGGCTTCTCCCAATAGCTCCATAAACAATATACCCTGTGACTCTGAAAAGGAGGTAAAATGGGAACCCCTGCAGGAAGCTTTGGATTAGATTGTACAGAAATGACCATAACGGTTTTCAAACAAAGCAGAGTCACGTCAAATTCCCCATTCTTTTTCACTGCCTTTGCTGAAAACAGGTATTAGAGACAAAAATAAGTGGACTTCAAGAAGCAAAGATAGAAAAACTCTTTTACATAGAAATTAAATAGAACGAAAATTGCAAACTAATGCCCAGTTGGCAAACTCTAAAACAAATGTGTTTTAAATTTGGCCCCGAACGATTTCTGTTGTATAATCCACAGAAGAAAGAGGAAGGAGCCATCTCCATTTAAATCTTCCTCGGTGGGGACAGTAATTTGTGCTGCATTTCCTTAGATCTAAGGAAAGAGTTAGGCTTGTTTGTCTTCGAAACAGATTTTAAGGTAAAAAGCTAAGCAGGTGTATATAATATTTTGGATTAATAACACCATCCATGTGGATTTTCTAACGTTAAACAAAGTCATTTTTCTAGGGGTCGGGTTAGGAGGGGTACAGAGGGATAGTTCTGCCTGGCCCAGGCTAGGTTACGTTGGGTGTTGAGGGGCACCAGAATGAATGCCCAGAGATTTTTGTTTTTGCGTTGACTCTTAGCAGACTAGCTGTGTGATATTTAAAGTGTATTTATTAGAGTATAAGACATAACACACACAGTTTACAAGGCTGGGCCTGAGGATTAATAATTGTTAGTTTCCTATGATGACACAGTAATTCTATTATGTGAAATCAGCAGACAACATTTTGCTGGGTGGATTTATATAAGGAATCTTAAATGTTAAAAACTGGGTCATTTGGACAACTTCAGTACCTTATTGAGGGCAAGAAGTCTTGATATTTTTATCTAATTATAGACTACTCTAAAGTTCAGTGTTGCTGAATGAATAGAATGATCTTAATATTAAGGTCATATTGTTTCTGAAAACCCAAATCAGGATAAACTGAGGATCAACATTTGCACACAGATTATGGACAACCATGCTTCTCAGACAATGTGCATGTGTTCTGGAAACCTACTGTGTGTTTCTGTTCCCCAAATGTCTTGTCATCTCAGAACTTTTACCTGTGTCCACAGCAGTGTCTACCTTAGAAATCATTCTCTGAACTGGGGTTTTACCTATAAGCAATGAATTAAATGTCCATGTATATATGAACAGGCAAATTTCAAACAAATTCTTTGAAGTAAGGTTGTACCTTATTTTTATGTACTTTAGGTTAAAAATGAGTAAAATGTCCAGGGTAAATGCACAATTTCTAATAAAGAGATTTAGGCTTGAGATGTGGCTGAGAATGGAATTATATTCAGGTTAAGACTGCAGTGCAGCAAAGTTTTAGTTTTTATTATTTTATTTTATGTTATTTTTTAACTTTGAAGGTGTGTTTATTTAGTGTGAATCTGGAAGGGTCTGGTAGAGATTAGTAGGAGTAAAGCCCCACCATGCCTTCAAAGTACATACAGCATTCAACTTAGCCACTTAATACAATCTTGTTAATTGGAATTGACATAAAGTACATTATATGCATTTATTCTTTATACATATAATAGCACACACACACACGTACACCAACAAATTATATGTATATATTACAACCCAGGTGCTGATGCTCACTTCAACCCCTGTGTCCCACATTGCTAGTAGATTCAGTATTTCTCCTGCCTCACCTTTGTTGCTATTTCTCTGCCTCTACATATTTTCTGTTTCCAAGCCCAGTAGTTATGAAGTCTTCAAGGGCACAAATGATTTCATATTTAAACATGAAATTTTATGTATCACATGTATTCCAAAGCAAAAAAATGCATTAGTGCAGATAAGAATACCTAAATTTTACATAGCTTATTGGCAATAGTGTGAGGGCATAAGGTGGTGTGGCTTGGTTGATCATTATAAAGGAATACGGGTGTGTCATAAATGTATTACTACTTTTTTAAGGGATAGTACAGACTCTGAGCCACTGAGCATACAATTAAACCGTGATATTGAGCCTCTAAAAGGATAATGGCCTTAAATAGCCTTCACTGAAAGAATGTGCCAGTATGGAGAGTCTCAGAGTCTCTGAGCTGGTTTTGTATTTAAGGAAAAAGTTGGTACTTACATTAAAAATTAGGAGGGGAAGGAGTAGAAGGTAGAAAGACAGGCAGGTGCAATTTTACTTTTTCAGTGAAGTCACACCTTCTGTTCTACAACAGCTTTCTCTAAGAATTCTCTGATTATTAAATATTGATCACTGGCCCTGGCTTTACAACATCCCAAGATGTTTTCAGTTAGCATATGTGCTATTAGAAATTCATACAATTTTTCAAATCAAAATAGTTTTGGTTAAATCTAACTATCAAATTTAACATATAATTCAAAATACATTTTTTACAGGATGAGAAAGGAGCTGGTAGAGAGAAAAGAAAAATGATTACATAATAAAAATTTTTTAAAAAGGTTTTGCACTGCCAAAAACATTTGCGAATTTCTGCTGGGCCATCCCACTTCACTTCCTGATTGTTATCTTTTTCTAGACCGAAATGATACACAACATATTCCATTTCCTTTTCCTCTGAAAACTCAGTTATAGCTCTGTTTAGTTTGAGGTCTAACCATGCCTCTTACTTAGAGGATGTTTAACCTCAGTGTAGGTGGTTGAAAGAGTCTCTTTTCTGGCTGGCTGAGGGACACATTAATGAAAGTAGATATTTTAGTACGAGTCTGGGATCAAAAGGAAAAAAATGAAGTGAATTTCCCCATATTCCTAAATATACACACGTAGCTTATTGGTATTCATTTTATAAAGGCAAACTAAAAACCTAAACTGGGAGCAATTATTTTAACGCATCTAATCCTGTGAGATTTTTTATTTATTTGTTACATAGAACAAGACAAAAATTTTAAAATTCTCTTTTGCTAATGGTTAAAAAATGAATATGTTGTTTTTTAATAACACACCCTCAAGGGTTGGTCTTTGCTGTTTGTCTTTTGGTGTTCATTGCTCTTAGTCTTATTGACTTATCCATTAACCTATTCCTTGGGGTGTGGGGAAGATAAATATTTCTTTCAAATCCCCAACTCTCCATTAACAAATGCTAACATAAGGAAAAAAACCTCATATTATTTGCTTAGAGTTGGGCACTCTTAAGGGAGGAAGTTTAATTTTAAGGGATTTAATTCGAACTATGGTTACTGTGAGCAAATATTCTTGTGTTCTCAAAAATGTCAACCTTAACAGGAGCACCAGAAGATGGCTAAATTTTTATGTCTATTCTTTTAATATAAAGTACCATCTATGGAACAACATTGAGCTCTAGCCTTTGAAGCTAAAGTAAGAGCATGGAGTGCAGATCCACTTATGAAGAATTCTGTGGGTTTGTTTATTCATGCTAGAAAACATTTATTTGTTCCCCAAATATGAACCCCATTATCCTAATAGAAGCATCAAGCACAGATGGCTTGCTCTTATACAGCTGTGTTGGAGGTAGTAATATTCATGTATAGAAGTTGGAAGACTAATTTATATTCACATTAACTGAGTGCTTTGCATGCACAAGCCACTATTTTAACAGCTTTATATATCTCCACTCAAGTAATTTTTAACAACCTATGAAGTATTTACTAATTATTAGTCCTTGTTAAATACTAGAGACAGACACAAAAAGATGTTTATTATCTTGCCAATAGCAGAAAGCCAGTAGCTTTAGGATTTGGCATTTTGAACCTCGTGAGTTTAGCTCCAGAACTTGCCCCCTTGATCATAGACCCTCAAGATCAAGACCCTTAGTCTTGACCCTCAAGACTACATGTCATAGCAATCACAATCAAAACCATCAAGTTCGCAGCTAAGATCAAACTCTTTTTCACATAACCCTCAATAGGTATATTTCAAGAAAATTTAAGTAATAGATTCCAAGACAAATATTTAAAATTTGGTGACAACAATGTAAAGAAAAATATTATAGGTCAGATATATACTGATCACTGGTATAAATATGTTATTTTGCTAGCCACTCTATAGGATGCAGCCATGAATAAAACATGGTTTCTGCCTTCTAGGAGTTTGCAATTTAGCAGCAGATGAAAAATATGTAAACAGTATAATGTATTATGTGAAAGGGCCATATGAATCTGTGCACACAATACACTTCAACAAGTCAGAACAGAGAGGGATATCACTTTTGATCTCGGATAAATGGAATCTTAATGAAAAACTAAAGATCCTCAATAAACAAACAGCTACATTTAACATATAAAAAAGTTAGACAATTCTAGACTATCATAGAGAGCTTGTATATAAATAACAAGTGTATTTACACACACAAAATACCTACTTGTCTTTGCTTTTGACCTACAAAGTCTGTGGCTTATATAACAAACCATCTGCTTAAAACATAAATGAGATCATACCATTTCTCTTTTTAAGTTTTTTAAATCTTCGACAGAGGACAACTTTTCATTGCTTTTTAGAGTGAGAAGTAGGAAAAGAGAGAAACATTCATTGGTTGCCTCCCATAAGTGCCCAGACCAGGGCTCAAACCCACAACATTTAGGCTAAGGAACAAGCACTCCAATAAACTAAGCTACACCAGCCAAGGCACCTTTTAAAACATTTTTAAAAATTTCCTTTAAAAAAATCCTTTATTTTTCCCTATTGTGCTTAGAAAAAAATCAAATTATTATTTATACTTCTATTATTACTTCTATTTGAAATATTCCTCCCTGGACTTTCACATGGGTCGATCTTTTTCATCTTTCAGGTTTCTACTCAAATGCCAGTTCCTCCATGAGTCTCCTTGCAATAGCTTAGGTGAAATACCCACTCCTCTGCTCAGAATTTTCCATCTTCTTACCGGTTTCATCTTCTTCATACAACTCACCACTATTCTTATTTATATTTTCTATTTATATGTTTATTTATTATCAATTTCACATTACAAGCTCCATGAATGCAGAGACTTAAATTCCCTGTTTATCACCAAATCAATGACTAAAACAGAAATTAGTAGGTATTGAATTAATATTTGTTCAATGAGTAAAAATATTTAAATACCAGATTTTATGGATATCCTTTTATAGTCTTGTTTGCTCATTTATTTAATGTTCCTCATTTCTATTGCCTGTCATTACCTTGTTTCTGGTCACCTAAGTCTCTGTTTTTTTCTGCTCCTTCAATTTATTTTTCATGTGTGCTGATTTCAATTAATTTTTAAACATCTTTATCATTTTCTCATCTTGATCAAGTCATTGTCTTTTTATCTAAGTCAGAGTTTATAATTTTCATAGTGATTTTTTTTGCATTACTAAATTCACTTGAACATGCCATTTTCCAACACAAAAATCTTTAGCTGTTCTCTGCAGCCTAAAGGTATCCCACATCTTTTGAGATTTTCTGTACAGTAAAGCAGAGAAATGGAACAGGAACTAAAAAGAAACTTAAATATATGCATATCTATTTACATGTACAAATATATTTAGAAATATGACCTGTATGTGGGATATAAAATGGAAAATTGGTGATGCAGGGCACAAAGACAAAATAACTGTAGAAATAATGATCTTGATTAGGTTAAGAGGAGCTGGGAGATAGCACATAAGAGGAGAGTTTCACTGCCCTGTAATATCCAGTGTAGTAGGAGAAAAGGAAAACTTATAAATACCAATGCAATAGGATTGTTAGATTTGACAGAACATAGCTTTTTGTTGCATTCCTTACCTTGGCAGAAACAAGGTAGTTTATAGCTATTGTTTTAACGATAAATTTATGTTAATTTATAGTTATATAAGGATAACTACGTAAGTTCAGTTTTTCAGTGCTAACAGGTATGACAAACAATAAGCATGAAGCAGAGCATCCAGGGGTGGAAATCGCTGTGGGCTGGCAAGGTGGAGAAGGCTTGATAGATGCAGAGTGCTGCTGGACTGTGAAGGATGGAGAGGACCCAGAATGACAGGGGTGAGGAAGGCATTTCAGGCAGAAGTGAAACTAGACAACAATGCAGACCTATTAAGCAACATACTGTTATGTAAAAAATGCAAAGAAAGGTTCTCAGCTATATTCAGTTTCTTTTTTTTTAAATATATTTTATTGATTATACCATTACGGTTGTTCTATTCCCCCCTTCATTCCCCTCCACCCGCACCCTCCCTCCCCCACCATTCTCTCCCCCTTAGTTTATAACCACGTGTCTCAAGTTCTTTAGATTCTATATTTCCCCCACTATTCTTGCCCTCCCCCCTATCTATTTTCTACCTACCATCTATGCTATTTTCTGTGCCTTCTCCCCCCTTCTCCCCCTCCCACCCCCCTGTTGCTACACCTCCATGTGTTCTTCATTTCTATGGTTCCACTCCTGATCTAGCTGTCCTCTTGGTTTGCTTTTGTTTTAGGTGTGGTTGTTAATACTTGTGTGTTTGCTGTCCTTTCACTGTTAATATTATTCATCATCTTTTCCTTATATAAGTCCCTTTAGCATTTCATATAATAAGGGCTTGGTGATGATGAACTCCTTGAACTTGACCTTATCTGAGAAGCACTTTATCTGTCCTTCCATTCTAAATGAAAGTTTTGCTGGATAAAGCAATCTTGGCTGTAGGTCTTTGGATTTCATGACTTGGAATACTTCTTTCCAGCCCCTTCTTGCCTGTAAGGTCTCTTTTGAGAAATCCGCTGACAGTCTGATGGGTACTCCTTTGTAGGTGACTGTCCCCTTATCCCTTGCTGCTTCTAGGATTCTCTCCTTCATTTTAGTCTTGGCTAATGTAATTATGATGTGCCTTGGTGTGTTCCTTCTTGGGTCCAACTTCTTTGGCACTCTCTGAGCTTCCTGGATTTCCTGGAAGTCTATTTCCTTTGCCAGACTGGGGAAGTTCTCCTTTATTATTTGTTCAAATAAGTTTTCCACTCGTGGCTGTTTCTTTCCCCCTTCTGGTACCCCTATAATCCGGATGTTGGAACGTTTAAAGATGTCCTGGAGGTTCCTAAGCCTCTCCTCATTTTTTTGAATTCTCATTTCATCATTCCTTTCTGGTCGGATGTTTCGTTCTTCCTTCTGGTCCATTCCATTGATTTGAGTCCCAGTTTCCTTTCCATCGCTATTGGTTTCCTGGACATCTCCCTTCATTTCAATTAGTTTAGCTTTCATATGTTTCTCTAATTTGTGACTGTAGTCTACCAATTCTGTGAGCATCCTGATAAATAGTGTCTTAAATTGGGCTTCTGAGAGGCTGGCAATTTCCCGGTCGCTTAGGGTTATTGGCTCTGGGACTTTGAGTTCCTCTTGGGCCATCTTTTGGGCTGTTCGTGCCTGTTCCGTAGCAGGATTGGAGCCCTAGGTTTTCACCAGAGCAGGGCAACTCAGTTGCTGGGTTGTGACGTTGTATGTGTGACGTTGTATGTGACGTTGTATGTGGGGGCGGGGTCAAGAGGGACAATGACTTCCCACCGGCACCGCAGCCACCACTGTCACCGGGCCCAGTTTCATTCCACTGCACTCGAGTGTGCCACCGCTGTCAGCCCTCCACCACTGGGTTCATCCCTTGGGGCCTGCGTGGTCCGTCTCACTGCGCGTGCAAATGTGCGACCTTGGTCAGTCTGCCCCGCACCCCGACTGGCTTTGGGCTGCCCGGGCACCTAGCGCCTAGGTCAGGGGATCTGTCCTGCCCGACCCAGCTCTGTTGCTGGTTCCACCTCTCTTACCGTCCCCGTTGAACAGTTCGTAGCTGTCGGACTTCCGTATAATTCTGTGTTCTGGTCTTTGGGTGTGTTCTAGTTCTCCAAAACTTTTGTTGTAGTCAAACTTGGTTGTGGGAGAAGGCACAGTGTTTCCACCTATGCCTCCATCTTGGCGGAAGTCCAGCTATATTCAGTTTCATTATGGCTGTGTGGGAGGTTAATACAGGAGAGAAATGGGGCATTAGGCAGGAATAGTAAGTTGGGACCATATCATGAAGAGTCTTGAATGCTAGGATTGGAAATCAGATTTCTCTGGAGAACTTTGAAGGCTAAGCTGAGGACTTGAAATCTGCAATGACATCCACTCAGGAGCTTAGAATACATTCTTGATTATGAATGTGCAGGGATAAAGTTTTTACAAACTCTGGGTCTTCTTCACTGCTTGGGCTAAGTGCTAACTCATCTAAGGATCTTCCAAATGAACTTCTGCCATGCCTATCGCTGTCCAAGTCACATTACAAAGTCTCTTCTCTTTAATCACCTTCAACTTCAGGACACATGTAGTCCAGCACTACCTCTGGATGTGTTTTACTAAGTTTGCTGCGCCTTTTGGAAGGCTCTCACTCCTCAGCTGCATGACCTGACCTGAGCTTTGCCTCCTCCAAAGTTTTGCTAGAGATTCCTCTTTTCCTAGGTGCCTTCCCAAACTAACTTCCCTCCTGTGAGATTAGCTCCAGGCTCTGTATCACTTGGCACTGGTGGAGTATTTGTGGTATGTTAATTTGGCTTTGCTTAGGTTGTCTATTTGTTGTCTGTATGTTACCTTTGTCTTCCCTGGGGTCAATATCCTGTCTTCAGTCTTTTAGCATCTTCAGCAAAGATGTAATTAGCGAAGTTTGAAAACAGGAGAAAAATACAAAGAAACCCTCTTGAGCTCAGCTTTGTTTCTGTGAACTAGGTTATCTTTGGTTTGAGGGTACAATAATTGCAACAATGGCATATCAAATTGAGCTATCATTTATAATATTTTGGATCTGATAATAAAATAAGATTTAAAAAATTTCTACATCGAAATTCCATTGTGGTTTGCAAAAAGTTTTTGTTTATATGAACCCTATCTTTTTGTAAATAATTTTTTTATTCAATTCTTGTTCAAGTACAGCTTTCTGTCTTATATTCCCAACCCTGCCCGCCCCCCGCCCCATGCTCCCCGCCTCCCTCCCATTTCCGCCCAATATGAACCCTATCTTAATTGGAAAATCTAATGGAAACTTCATTAAGTCTGATTGGAGATATTTATAAGTCCTTATAGTTTATTTTCTATCTTCCAATTCAAGTTAAACAAAAAGGGATGCGCTTTCTTTTACATGCATTTTTAGATTATTTGGAAAGAAGACAGTTGACAATTATAGGTTTTAAGCCTCATTTTCCCTGGTATCACATTTAATTAAGGAAAGTATTCCACAGAATGTGAAATCCCTGCCTATCCCCATTCCGATGCAATGTTCACCTTAACAAAACTACAATCATCCTACAAATTAGTATTTAAAATAACACTCTAGTTGATATTCACATTCTCAGTCTCCCCACTATCACACTGAGTCCCCCTTTTCCTTCCTAATTTCTTCCATCACATTTATTAATCAATTCATGGAAGGGTTTCACATTCTAAAAGTGTAATAAAGAAGCAATCTCTATTTAGCTTTATATCTTGTTTAGGTAATTTTTAAAATTATGGTAACACTAATAATCCTTATAGAGTGATTTTATTTTCAACATGTTTACAATTATTATCTCTTATTTTTTATAAATCATAAAATTCAAGTCAGGGAGGGCATATTACATAATCTTTTCATTTTAAAGAACTCAGAGAGACTAAGCTTCAGAGCTGAAACTGGCTCTTTCTTTATTAAGACATGCAGAGACATACAGGATGACCCAGGTCAGTATAGACTCTGGGATTATAAGATGTTTATGACATGCCTGGCCTTTTCAATTTATAGGGAATGGGGAAGACAACTAGATCATATAATCAATTGCAATACAAAGTGTGATAATAAATATATATGTAAAGTAATATGAGTGTTCAAAAGGGACTTAAAGACAGTCTTTAGAGAAATAGGTATTTTTTTAACTTTTTAAAATAAGTTTACTTATTTATTAGAGGGAGGGGAAGGGAAAGACAGGACAGAAATGTCAATGTATGGTTGCCTCTCGTGTGTCCCCTGCAGAGAACTGGCTTGCAACCCAGGAATATGCTCTGACTGGGAATTGAACCGCGATCGTCTGGTTCGCAGGCCCATGCTCAATCCACTGAGCTACACTAGCCAAGGCGAAAAATAGGTATTTTAAACTGAGTTTTAAAGTTCAACTATGATTCTTCTGACTTGAGTATAAAAAAGAAGGCATCAGAAGCAGAGGGAAAAACATGATAAATATATGGAGGTATTAAGAATGCATAGTTTGCTCAGAGAATGGTGACGAGCTTCACATGTTGGGGAGGGGCATGAAGGGGAGAAAAGGGGCACGCGATCGGAAGGAAAAGGTAAAATTTGTTTTAGATAGGCCTTGTGTACTGTGTTGCAAGTTTTATATCTGTGCTTTAGAGACAACAGGGAGACACTGGAACTTATGAAGCCACAAAGTCATATGACTAGGTCAGTGTGTCAGCAAGATGAATTGTGACCAGACGGTAGCATGGACTAGAGGGAAGAAGCTGTTGAGGTAATTCACATGAGACATGAGCAGGATCTGAACTAAGGCAATTGTCAAAACAACTGGAAAAAAGAGATTGATTCAAAACATTATAGTTACAGAAACAACCTGTTTGTGGCTGAATAGATTTAGAAGGTGAGAGGAAACTTACTGTTGGCTTTTACAGTGGATTACTGGTGCCATAAAAAGGCCATGAACTTGTTTCACTGTTCTATACACGAAACCATGCTACAGTGGTTAAGTCACTAATTTTTTTAAGACTAGCTAAAGGTCGCATTTTAGGGCAAGAACTTTGTCCAAATAAAGCTTTCTTAAGATAATATCTGAACTCCTTTCTATATTTTAGTGATAAACAATTAAATTTAAACTTCAGTGTTTAACAATAAATATAACAAAAAGTCAGAATTTTCAAATATACTGTTTAATGAATTAGTTTTTGAAATACCATATTTCTAAAGACAAAGCATTAATAATGTATAGGTTCATGATTACTTGATCTTTAGTGAGACATTGAGTAATTTGATGTCATAGTCTACTGATATGTATATATAACACATATATACACATATATGAATGCTTACTCATATAGATAAATTATTTAGAACTTACTAGACTTATGTGATAAGCATTGTTCTAAATAATTTATAAATATTGACACATTCATTCTGCTATAATAAGCTTTAAGGTAGGTACTATTACTATTTTCAGTTTGCAATGAAGAAACCTAAGACACAGATTGTTTAAGAAGCTTAACTGAGGTCACAAAGCTATTAAGTGGCAGAGGCTGATTTTAAATTTAAATGGCCTGGCCCCAGAGTCTTTGTTACATTTTTTTTAAAAGAAACTCTCCTGTGCCATTGTTCCTAGATGTTAATACTCAAGTAACACACTGTTCAGCCTTTAACACCTTAGTTGTATGAAAAGAAAATATAATGTAGTGGTTAAACATATGAAAAGAAAATATAATATAATGGTTAGACAGAACTCTGAACAGGACAGTGTTTGGGGTGAATACTCATTAAATTGGTAAAATAAATATGATCTGTCATTGGATGTCTGAAGCAGTTATGGGTTTTTCAGACTCATAGAAAGCAGGCTGACAGCTGTCAGGGCAAAGTGGGTATTGAGTGGAGGGTAATGGAGGGATTGAGCACGAAAGAAACAAAAAAGAGAAAAACGCTCACGGACACAAACAACAGTGTGGTGATTGCTGGGGTGAGGGAATGGAGGGTACTGAAGGAAGTGAAGGGAGGTATGGAAGGATACCTGGTGATGGTATGGAAGGATAACTGGTGATGGAGGGAGGCTTGACTTGCAATAATGAACGTACAATACAGTGTACAGATGATGTATTGTGTGATTGTGCACCTGAAACCTGTATAATTTTGTTAACCAGTTGGTCACCCCAATAAATTCCAAAAAAATAAGAGAAAAAATAAGCCATTATGGGTCTTTTATTTAATATTCTATAGACTGACAAATATCTACATGCATGCACAATTTTATACCATTTCTATAAAAATGTATGAGAGCAGACACAAAACCTAATGGTGTTGTTTAGCACTTGGAAATTAAAGTTGACAATGTGCATAAACACACTTGAGTCTTTTAAAGACAAGGAAATAACACTTGATCTTAAGAAATCTATTTATAAATAATTTTATATAAACAGTTTAAATATAAATTTTTATTAAAATTTATTTATAAATACTTGCAATTTTTAAATGTTATAATTTTCCAGGAAGTAATCTATATAGACTTGGAGGAGTTAGCAGCAGGAGGAAACTTAAAAGAGTGTAGCTTCAGTGGGTTATGTTAAGAAAAGACGAGGCTCATCGTGATGATTATTAGCTTCCCCTTGCTAGCATAGCCTGTTGAATTACCATAGGTCATTTAGGATTTCCACCATTCATTTTACTCAGGTAGCTTTCCTTGACTGTCCTAAGCAGTCTTACTCATAGAAAGTCTCCCTTTCATTAGACCCAAATGGGACCCCCAAGGAAATAAATGGAACTCATACAAAAAGGGTCTTGAACAGATCAATTGCCTAGTGCCCATGCCTCACGCTCACAGATGCTTCATGTTGAAGTGCTGCCATGATGTTCATTCCCATTGGCCCACGCTGCTTAGGTTCCATAAATTCACCTAAGAAAGGAGCTTAGGGCATGAGAGGATACAGGGGTTGATTCCAGGCAGAGATCTATGTGGAGAGGGAATTTATTTTAGTGAACCTGGGGCCTTAAATGTGTTTAACGTGATATATTTCACTGGAAATATGTACATTATGTATCTGAAATTGTGTACATATATAAATATATAAAATGTCACCTCTTCCATATCTTCGTTCCCCTCCCTCCAAATAATACATACACACCCACTTACTGTATTTCTGTTTATTGCTTGGCAAAGAGCTTGGGCTAATATATACAATTATTATTAATTTATATGGAAAAAGAATTCTAGAGTTCCTTCTCAGTATGGGATAAAAGTCCAGCCACCTGACTTCGAGCCCTCAATTCAACACTAATTAGCCAGGCAATACTAATGAACATGTTCACTCCCTGGCGTCCCATCTGCATGAAGGTATAAAACTATGCCACCTACTTCCTAGGATTATTGTAATCATCAAATGATACAGTCATTGTATATTCTAGGAAATTCTGTTTTTCTGAATTGTTTTCTCATCTTGATTCTATTAACTGATGAAGAGTAAGTTTTGAGAAATAGAAGAGAAAAATTGAATTTGTGTGTGTTGCTTGTTTTTTACACTTAAAAGATAATGTATTAATAAACAGCTTTGCACATGTTTTTTCCTGTTGAGTCACAATAAGTCAGGCTAGTTAATGCAAAATATAAGACTTAACCATGATAAAAGATCAACCTTGTTCCTAGAATCTTTAACTAGGGTTATCACTCATTGACTCTACAGGAAGCACTATGACATTATTTCTAGTGGCATGAAACAAATGATCAATAATGACAAGAGTAACCTATGTTAGCATAAAAGCATTTACAAAAAGGTTTTCACATGCTTTACCTTCCTGAATTCTCACCACTATGCTGGGAAGTAGACATAGTTATTATTTTTATTCTGTAAACAGGGAAATAGGCCATGGGTGGTAAATTTCCCCAGCACCACATAGTAAGGAAGGGACAGCTGTGACTTTGACCTAGGTCATTTGAAATCAGACTGTGGGCTGTTCCCACCATACTGCACTTTATTCCCCCAAAACAATTCCTTTTAGTTAAAATAATAATAAGTATCACCTGATGTTTTTTCTGGTTATTTCCAGAGCCAGAACGGAAATGGTTAGGAATAAGACAAGCATTCACAGAAGACCAATCCTGAAGATAACAAGAATAACATTTTTAGCACTGGCTGGTGTAGCTCAGTGGATTGAGCACAGGCCTGCGAACCACATAATAGCAGTTCAATTCCCAGTCAGGGCACATTCCTGGGTTGCAGGCCAGTTCCCGGCAGGGGATACACCAGAGGCAACCATTCATTGATATTTCTCTCCTTCCCTTCCCCTCTAAAGATAAATAAATAAAATCTTTTAAAAAATAATAACGTTTTCAGAGTACTTGCTTTATGCTATGTACTGCCATATAAATATGGATTTTACACATATAAATTATTTTTAATTATATTTTATTGATTATGCTATTACAGTTGTCCTGATTTTTACCCAGCACCACCCACTTCCTCAGGCAATCCCCCCACCATTGTTCATGTCAATGGGTCATGCATATAAGTTCTTTCACTACTCCATTTCCTATACTGCACTTTACATCCCCATGGCTATTCTGTAACTACATATTGGTACTTGTTAATCCCCATTCCCTTCACCCATTCACCCACAACACTTCTATCTAGCAACCATCAGAAACCTCTGTATTCATAATTCTGTCTCTCTTCTTCTTGTTTGGTTTGTTGTTTAGATTCAATTATTGATAGATATGTATTTTTGCATTTTATTGTTCATAATTTTGATCTTTTTTGTAAGTCCTTTTATGATTTCACATAATAATAGTTTGGTGATGATAAGTTCCTTTACTTTTTTCTTGTTTGGGAAGCTCTTTACCCACCCTTTGACTCTAAATGATAGCTATGCTTGGTAGCGCAATCTTGGCTCTAGGTCCCTACTTTTCATGACTTTGAATATTTCTTGTCAATCCCTTGTGACCTGCAAAGTTTCTTTAGAGAAATCAGCTGGAAGTCTTATGGGGATGTCCCTGCAGGTAACTTCTTTTCTCTTGCTGCTTTTAAGGTTGTCTCTTTACTTTTAACCTTTGAATTTTAATTATGATGTGTCTTGGAATGTGCCTCTTTGCATCTATGTTGTTTGGGACTCTGTGCTTCATGGTCTTGCATCTCTATTTCCTTCAGTATATTAAGGAAGTTTTCTTTCATTATTTTTTCAAATAGATTTTGAATCTCTTGCTCTTTTTCTTCTCCTTCTGGCACCTTATGATTCGAACGTTGAAATAGTTGAAGTTGTCCCAGGAGATGATTATACTATCCTCATTTTGGGGGGATTCTTTTTTCTTTTTGTTATGCTTATTGGTTATTTTTTGCTTTCTTATGTTCTGAATAATTGATTCTTGACTTCATCCAACCTACTGTTGTTTCTCTATAAACTATTCTTCATTTCAATTAGTATATCCTTCACTTCTGACTAGATCCTTTTTACATTATTGGGGTCCTTGCTAAGCTTCTTGAGCGTTCTTATATCCAGTGTTTTGAACTCTGCATCTGATAGATTGTTATCTCCATTTCATTTAGATCTTTTTTAGTAGTTGTGATCTGTTCTTTTATTTGGGCCATGCTTCTTTTTCTCCTCACCTCCTCATTTAGGCAGCCTCCCCATATTTGTTTATATGTATTAAGTAGAGCTGCTTTGACTCCTTGTCTTGGTAGCGTGGCCAAATGTAGTAGTTGTCCTATAGGGTCCAGTGGCACAGTCTCCCCTATCACCCAAACTGGGTACCTGAGGTTTTGCCCTTTGTTTGGGCTGAGTACACTCTCCTCTTGTGATTAAGCCTTGGTTGCTATTGACAGATCAATGGGAGGGATTTACCCAGGCAGTCAGCTGCAAAGACTGGCTGTGACCACTCTCCACCAATCTCCATCCTCTATGGGGAATCAGCCATGAAGTGGCTGGGTGTTGGTGTAGCTGTCCACTCAGTGAGGTCAGTCCCTGTGTTTTGCCTTGGGCCACCTTGCCTGAGCTATAAAGCAATCTGAGATGGCTGCTACTTGTCTTGGGCCTGGAGATTCCCAAGCAAAGCCAAGCTACGAATCTAGGCTGGCTGCTGCTAGTGCTGGGCCTGGGGCTCATTGAGGCCATGTTCAGCTTGTTTGAGAGGATTTGGGAAGTTGTGCGGTATGAGGTGACGCTAGCCATTCATGTGGAAAAGCAACTTGGGTGGGTCCATAAGTTGGGTGATATAGGAGTCTCTGGGAATTTCCAAGGTGGGTCAAATAGTGTTAGCCATGTTGATGGTTCTCAGATATGGCACAAACCTGCCAACTCCGTGGCTCTCCTAGGGGAGGATTTGGGAAAGAGACAATGACCTCTGGTAGCCCCAATGCCAGACATTTCAGCATCTCTCAGTATGCTACTGGTGCCCTTCAAGCCATCGCCCCAGCACTGGACCTCAGAGGGAGTTAGTCTGACTAGATGAGTCCTTGTGTGGGTTCTTTTAGAAGAGGTGCTTGGGGTTTTAGGAGTTTCTTCTGTTCACTCAATTCCCACTGGTTTTTGTAGCCAAAAGTTGTGGGGACTTATCTTCCTGGCACTGGGACTCTGGCTGGGGAACTGGTGTGGGGCTGGGACTCCCACTCCTGAGATATCCCTCCCAAAATTATATCCACTACATGAGGGTATGCAACCAGCCAATTCCACATCTGTGCTTCTCCTATCAGTCTGGATAGATGTGGTTTCTCTAATTCTGTAGTTGTCAGACTTCCATTCAACTTATTTTCTGATAGTTCTGAGTGGTGCTTGTTCTACACTTTAGTTGTAATTTTGATGTGGTTGTGCAAAGAGGTGAACCATGTCTTCCTATGCTACCATTTTGAGTGGAAGTCTATAAATTCTTTTAGTACTTAGCAGAACTCTGAGTCACAAGACATCATATTCTTCTTCCCATGCACTGAGGGTAAATAACTGCCTATTCAAATAAAATAGGAAGCCTGGCTTTGGGGCCCATTGAATAACCACTTACACTATGCCTCTCCTACCAACCTGTATCAGATACACTCAGGGCCATTCTTAGTACCACAGTACCAAGGCCAAATAGGTAGTCAGAAAAGTCACTAGGAGACTATGGTGAAAAAAGATATAACTAGTCAATACTGAAAAACAAGAAGGCTGGCAGGTGGTAGAGATCTAGCAAGGCAGTATAAGTAGATTTCTCTATAATATACTATTAGTTTCAGGCATCAAGCTTGGCTATGTTGCTAGGATGCAGCAGGATTCTGTTTCTGAGAACTCTGGGCAGAGCCAGGTAGCACAGACAGACAGACAAAGGAATTAAATGGTTGATCTTAACCTGGCTAGACCTTAGTAGAGTAAGCCAGAGACCTAGTTGTAAGAGAAATGCAAGGCTGTGTTTTATAATAAAACAAACAAACAAACAAACAAACAAGCAATGCCAAGAAACTAGAGCACAAAATTGGAGAAGGGTGACCAGTACATATTTACACCTCAGAATCCCTTCATGAGACACAGGCAGCCACGGTTGAGAGAATGGGCTCCAGGCATGGTGTGCTCTATCTCAACAATGTCAATCCAGGTGAGGTGCCAAAGCCAGCTAATTTTTGAATCTCTATTCCTAATATGCAATAGTGGGACCCACTTACTTCAGAATGAAAAGATGAAATATCCTCAATATTATTGGGATGGAGGGCTTCATAAATTATAAAGTTAGATTCAGATTCAAGGGTAAGGACTAGACAGTACTGTATTTTGCTGTGTGTAATGAACACTTTTTTTTGCCCAAATTTTTGAGGGGAAAATAAGGAAGCGCATTAGTATATGGGTAGTACTAATTCTGTATCTATATAAGCATTTTTAAATTCTTTAATTTATGCTTATGCATTAAAAGTATAACTCAAGAAAGCAATAACAATATCCATATGCAAAATAATACCCCGGAATATGATAATCACTTTGTCTCTAAATATAAATAAATAAAAATTAAATTGAAAAATTGAAAAAAAATTTTCTTGAAGTTTGGGCCAAAAATGTGGGTGTGCATTATACATGGCAATGGTATAGTTTGTGGGGGAGAAAATAGCTACAGCTGTGACACTGAGTGTCAGAGACTAGCTAAATGTCACACTGTCCAACACATTTTATTAACTCTCTGTAATAACATTGCCGTCTAAGCACACCTACTGTTTTGTACTATAATTAGCTTTTTTCTGTTCTTATCTGCTTTAGAAATTTGGTGGAGTATTGAGTTATTTGCACTCCTGAGTTTGTGTCACATAGTCATCAATAAGCTACAAAAAAACACTCTTGTCTTATTATTTGTCTATTTATTTATTTTTTGAATCCCTTTTTAGTGACAGTCTTCATACTCATGCACTTCCACACCTAAGGTCATCACTGAAATCTTTTTGCATTATCCTTTTATTTGAACAGCAAATGGGCATTGTTGCTCTGTGTGCATGCAGTTCAATTTACATGTATGATATTGTTATATAATTTTCCTGTTTCTTATTTTAAAATTTACTCAGCATTATGTGTTTTAAAGACACATTTATGCTATTTTGCTAAAGCTAATTATTTGCTTTTAACTGTGGCAAAGCATCCTATTGTGTGCTTTCGTGATGATGGAATCTGTATTGCCTCTAACTTACTGCAAAGCCCTGAAGAGTCTAGTTAAGACTTTGTCAAGCATAGATAATAGGAGAAACATTGCTTCCTTATAGCAATTTGATTACACATCGCCTAACTGCTCTCCAGAATGATACGTTTTTTAAAAATTTGTGGGTCTATTTAGATTATATATTGCTTGACAGCAGGGAGGGTGTATGCACTCATTTTTGTGTCCACACTGCCTTACTTGATGCAGAGAAAGTGGTATATTTATTCAGTAAATGAATGCATATTTATTGAATAAATGAATGGGACCAGACAGGCCAGTCTGTTTCATTAGCAAAGGCAAAAGCACGCTGGAATGTAAAAGAGGCCCATATCACACCAGTTTACCTATACAGAGTCCTGGTTCAGTTTACCAATGAAGAGGGAAAACAACAAAAAAAAAAGAAAAACACCATTTAAAAGCAGCCAGAGCTTAGGGACTCTGTGTCCTGTCTTTGAACTGCTGTTTCCGCAGAGGAGTGGAAGTGCTTTCCATTATTTTGAGTAAAAAGGACTTGCTCTG
Source organism: Sturnira hondurensis (assembly GCF_014824575.4). Classification (NCBI taxonomy): domain Eukaryota; kingdom Metazoa; phylum Chordata; class Mammalia; order Chiroptera; family Phyllostomidae; genus Sturnira; species Sturnira hondurensis. Next base: position 14,688,547 of record NW_028077105.1, on the reverse strand, counting down.
TGGGGTTCCCATCATTGTTCCAAAAGCCTGCAAACTGGACTTCCAACACCACTTCTCCCAGAAATCAACATTGTTTCCTCTCTCACCCTTGCTTCCGTTTTTTTTAAGAGAACAAGTTCCTGTTTGCGAACAGAGATCGGGTTTCTCCATGGGAATATTTGTGAAGAATTGACATCCTTCTCCAGACAATGTCACAGTGTCATGGAGCACGTTTTACCTTCCATGCAGGGCCCCTGTGTGGAATGTGCACAGCCTGGGCTATTCATTAGGGCATGACAGACTTATGACAATATCAGGGTCATGCCAGATCAGTTGAAGGATGACCATCGGTGGCTCTTTAAAATAAAAATGATCAGGTTTCTGGCATGCACTCAAGGCTGCGGTAATGAGTAGTGTTACTGCTTAAAACAAAATTAAAGTATTTCCAAGCACTAGTCTATGCCCTCAAACAATCCAGTTCAAAACACATGTATTTTTTCAATTATCTGTGGATAGCAATTAGACTAGAATCTAAATAATAAAACCCATTATTGGTTGTAATGTCTAATTTTTAAATTTCCCCCCATGTTTTTGTCTCTTGTAAGACTGGAATTATTTATTTTCTATTTAATGTACAAAATATGTTTCTTTCTGAGGCAGAAAGAGAAAAATGCTTAACAATAAAATGATAGCAATTTGATATTAAGAGGGAAAAGATAGCATTGGTAACTTGTCATTTTTGTTTGGTCTGTGAACCATGGCGGGAACACCTGAGAATCTGGAGACTTGTGTCCCAGAATGGGCACTGCTGAGTGGGCGGTGGTCTTAGACTTCATGCCTCTGCACAGGGCTGCTGCATCTGTAAAGCAAAAGACATAATGAAGAGTACTAAAATCTATTTTTGTGACAGTCCTGGGAATTTTATTAAATCTTATTTGTTGCTTATGAGAAAAATTGGGGCAAACTAAACATCTGACCAAAACTTTTGCATTAGTTTTCTAATTACAGTGGTCTTCAGGAAAGCTCAGTAAAGCAGGGGTAGCTTTAGTTTTCCCATGAACTTTAGAAGGATATATTTTCAAAAAAGAGTGTTATAACACGTGGGAGAAATGAAAATGAACTGAGAAGTCCTCTGTGACGATAAGCTCAATTAATATTACAAAGGATAGTTTTCTAAAATAGGTAATCATACTGTCTATAATCTTCTCTTTAATAAGATTAGTTTACTGCCTGATCAAAATAACCATTAACAAGAAATATCTCAAAGATGCCCTCTGAAAAATCATTGATCTCTGAAGTTGTGATTAGTCATCACATATTATCTGGTGGTAATATCAGGGGAAGATTCATCAATGTTAATGCCAATGTCTACTATACTTATTGGATGAACAGACAGAGTTCTAAGTTGTTTGTATGGGCTGATTTATTTAATCCTCACCAAAACAACATAGCCACTAATATTATATTTATTTTATAGATAAGAAATATGAAGCAAAGATAAGTAATATAGCCAAGTTTACAACTAATGGGGAACTGAGCTGGAATTCAACTCAGACATTTAGTTCCAGAGTCCATTTTTTATCCATAATGCTATGATGCATACACATCAAAAGTGCTATTAAATTTTTAGCAAGTCCCCTTCTTTCTTTTCTCTTTTCTTCCCTACTTTCCTTGCTGCCTTTCCACTCCTTCTCTTTCTTCCTTTCTTTCATCAAATATGATTTAAACACCTACTGTCAGGCACACCTACTACTGAGAATTCTAAGGTAAGTCAAGTGGGATCCCTAATCATTCATGCATTCAAGACTCATTGGGGCAAACAGATACATGTGCAAGCAGAGAAGAAACACTCTAATACCCACCAACTGGGGCACAATGCAAGAGCTCAGTTGGCCCAGAAAATCTGGGAAAACGACTCAAGAGACAATAATAAGGTACTCAGAAACTGAATATCAAGTGTAGACTAAAGGGAAAGGGCATTATCGATAGAAGACACAATTTGTGCAAAGTCCCAGAAGTTTAAAATTTCATGGAATTTCTCTAGAGTAGCAAATACTTTAATGTGTCTGCAGTATACAGACCTGGAGGATGAGAACAGGTGAATGATAGCTATACATGCAATAAATTTGTGCTCTTTCCTTTATCACTTGACAATCATCACCATAAAATATTTAAAAACTGCTCTGTGTTTCTAATTTAGATAATAAAATTGCTGTGAAAATAATCAGTTCTGCTTAAGACTCAAATTGGTTCTTTGTCAACATCATACCTGGTCATTATGATAACCCTTTGATAAGGCAAGAAAAAGTTACATATAGATATATAAATAACTCCTTGGCTACAGTGAAGTTTCAGTATTAATGCTGCATTTTTAAAAACCTATATACATTTTAATGTTGCAATTGTTATTTTACTTTTGAGGCTGTCATATAGAACCATAATAGAAAATTAGCTCAAAATTACCCAGCGTTAAACCAGTTCACCAAGGAAGGCCTTATCATAGGGAGAGCAAATACTTCTTGATAGAGATAGCTTAGATTTCAAGAAAATGCTTAACACATTTTTATCCAAACTGTCCTAACCAAGCTTCTTGTATTAACTGATAGAACCATTCCTTTATTGACCAAAGTTCATTTGTCAGATGTGTATAGGCTTCTCACAACTGTGGTAGGAACTCCTCTTGGTACTGAGGACTATAGTAACATGAAGGATGGTGAAAGTCCCTGCACCCAGGAAATCCAAATTCTTATCCAGGAGACAGTTATCAGTAAACAAGTACACATGACTTCAGATAGTGAAAAATGCATTAAGGAGAAAAAACCCACGGAGGGGATACAGTGTAACAGGGTCTGATGGAGGACTTAAGAGATGGAGGAAGGCCTCGTTGAGAACATGATGTGTGAGCAGTGACCTGCGTGTCCTGAAAAAGTAAGTCATGTGATTGGGTGGAAGACCCTTCCAGCCAGTCAGGAACAGAAATGAATGTGGCCTGCTCCAGGAAAAGCAAAGAGGCCAGTGTGACACAGTGAATGAGCCAAGGGAGCAAGCCAGTGTTAGGAGATAAAATTGGAGTTGAAGTCTGGAGACCATCCATGTGTAACTTTGTAGGCCACAGTAAGGACATTATGGTAAGTGTGATGAGAAGCCATTCAAGCATGTTGACAGAAGATGCTTGTCCTGAGAATAAACTGTATTAGGGTAAATATGGGAATCAATTTTAAAGGCTTTTATACTATTCCAGACATTATGGTGGTGGTGATGATTATACGAGATAATGGGGGAGGCTGTTAGAAATCTTAGGGGTATATTTTGAAGGTAGCTACTTCCTTCAGAAGACCTGCTGATATATTAGATGTGTGGTGTGAGAAAAAGGCCTTACCGAAGGATGATTTGCAGTTTTTGTTTGGACAGTAGACTGAGTGGTGATGCCTGTCTAAGAAGAAGGGGAGAAGAGTCAGCATTGGGGGGAAATCATGGTTCTTTTTTGCCACATGAAGTTGAATTTCCTGTAATATATTGAAGAGGGGGTGTTAACTGGGCAGGTTCTGGAGTGCCCAAGTAATAAAATCCTCAAAGCTTAGTGACTTAAAACAATCGCAGCATGTGTTTTGTTTCAAACCTGTAACCTGAGAAGGGGTTGATGGAGACTTGCTTCTGCTTCCTTTGGCATCAGCTGGAGCAATTGGCAGGCTGCAGGCTGGTGGAATCATCTAAAGCCTCACTTACTCACATGTCTGGTGGTTGATGCTAATAGCCATCAGCCATCTGCTAGGGTTGGGCCAGAGCTCCTACACATGGCCTGCCCATGTGGCTGCCTGACTTCTATGCAACCGCTGGCTGGGCTCCAAGGGTGTACATGGAGAGAGAGATGGGCTGGGGGTGAGAAGTGGAGGGCAAGAGAGAGAGGGGGGTAGAGAGAGAGAGAGAGAGAGAGAAGAGAAGAGAAAGAAAAAAGGATGAAGTGGTATCACCTTTCCTAACCTTGTCTCAAGAATTTCACAGCTTCATTTTTTGTCTCTGCATTTATTAGAATTAAATCATTTAAGTTTGCTTCGTATTTAAAGGGAGGGGAATTATAATCTCTCTTTAGTAGGAGGTGCATCAAAATATTTGAGAACGAGTTTTAAAACCACTGTAGCTAAAGAAATAAATTTGGACATCATTGGCATATTGGTGACATTATATCCATTCAAGGGGATACAGTTGCTTAGGGAGAAGAGAAAGAAGCCAGGGAGGAAGCCCTGGAGGACAAAAGCATCTAAAGTCTGTCTAAGGAAGAGGAGCCAGAAAAGAAGACTGAGAGGAAAAGCCATTGCAGCGAGGGAAACCAGAAGAACCTGGTGCTCTGAAGCTAAGAGATGAAAAGTCTTTCACAAAGGAAAGCAAACTGTGTCATACTGCTGACCACTCATATAGGTCAAGGAACTGGGCACTGGAACCTGGGGACTGTGGGACGGAGGTTGTTGGGAACTTGAGCAAGGACAGCTTCAGTTGTATGGTGACAGCGCAAACCCCATGGCAGTGATTTAAAGGACTACTTGGAAGGTGGGAAAGCAACAACTATTTTTCCTTCTCTCACTCGCACAAGGTCCCTGGGGTCATGATACAGAAGATAAGGAGGTAGGGCTAAGGAAGAGCATAAGCACATGGGCAATCTTCCGGGGGAGGGGCATTTATTTTTGGCTGTGTTTGAGAATAACCCTTCAGAACATACTGGCTACACCCTCCCACCCTCCTCTCACACTGAGTTCTTCTTGGCCAAACTATCTCCAGTCTTAACATAAAGATATGACTGTACATTGACCGATACTTAAATTTGACGTTTAAAGTACATTTTGTATTCTGATAATGACAGGAGGAGACACTTCTTATGCCATGACTCAGCTGGGAGCTTTCCAAAAATAGACTGAAAACAAAGCAGGATATTATTGACAGCACGGCATTTTCCCCAAGAGGAGCAGAGACAAGATTTTAATTGCATATAAAGACATTTTCAATTGTTAATCTGTGTTAACTTCTTTTTCATTTTAAGCAGGGAAGAAATAAGCAGTTTAAAATGGGGTCTATGGACATATTTAAGTCTTTTTTAAACTTTTAAAACAATACTAAATTAGGTTAATCACATTTTTAAGGTAAGAATATATGTAATAGCTAAGTGCCTACCTTCTAGTGATAAGGGAACTAAGCTTACTATTTTCAATCACTTTTAAAAATGATCTTAATTCCATTATAATGCCATGAGATGATTTCTTCTTACAAATGAGAAAACTGAGGTTCCGAGGGGTCGAATGACATGCTTAGAGTCATACAGGAAGGTGTTGGAGCCAGGCTGCTAGGCAATTGCACTCTACGTCTGGGCTCCTAATCGCTGGGCATACTGCCCCTTCAACAACATGCTCGTTTACCAGAAAAGGCAAGCAATCTGCAACTGCTTTTCAACAAGTCTTTTTTTTATAAGTGGCCAAATAAAATTTTATTGAAGTATTTTAAAAAGTGCAACACTCAGCTAAGAAGAGAATGTAAAACGCTCAGCCCCATGGGTGATTTTTTTTTTTTTAGTTTAGGAATAAAACAAAACATACTGCAATGTGCTAATTAAAAATATACCAACAGAGAGGAGAATGCCAATTGCCTCTGTACTTTCAGAGAGCAGAGAGTTCTCTCTTGAAAGCAGAGCTTTGTTTGAAAGACAAATACTAGGAAGGAACAGTATTGATAAAGTTTAATCAAGAGGCAAACCCTGTGTTCTGGGCCGGTGGCCATCTGCTACTTCTCAGTAATGTTAACGATGCTGGCTTTCTCCAAATTCATGTTAAAGGGAAGCCATCTGAATAAGTGATACCATTTATGCCACAGGGGCCAAAACCTTGCGGAATTGGGTTAAGACCTTGAGACCTTGGTGTGGCTGGTTTCCTTGTGCATCAGCCTCCTGGCATGCAGCTCGGAAATAATATTTAATTCAATTCAATAAAAACATATTGAGCAGTTACTAGGTACTGGCACTGTTTGTGGTCCTGAGCATACAAGAGGAAAGAGACCAAGTTCCCCAAGAAGAAAAACAAGTAAACATGTTACAAGTAAATAGTGTATGGTAGGTATAGTTACTATTGTTTGGGGGGTCAGGAGGTCATTTAAGAGTAGCTGATAGTTCATGAGGCTTTGAGTGACGAATACTGGCATTTTGTAGAAACTAGGTGTGACAGGACATTCTGCTGGACAAATGAAGTTTTGAGAGACAAACTAGAAAAAATGCACATCACAGTTTTAGTAAAAATACACGTTCATTACAATATAGTCAAACCTGTAAATAAGAAAGTAAAGAAATCTGAAATCTCATTATTCAGGGACAATCACTGCCATGTTTTCGTGGAGGAATCACCACTAGAGTAACATTTGAGACCCCCTTCCCCCTTCCAGCTGCTTTGTCTGATCGTGAGCAGGTAGAGTTTGTGTTACTGGGCAGGACGGGTTCAGCTCTGTTCCTGCTCCCATGCACACCTTCTAGAGGCTGATGGAGAGATTTGTGATTCTCCATCCCCGCTGCTGGAGCCTAAAGAGAACAAAGAGTAAAATCTCTCTTTACAGACTTCTCGGGAGAATTTAAATTTGCAGAGGTAGGATTTCCCTTCAGTAAATTATGACAAGGTGACACCCTGATGGAATTACTAGAAAAGGCATCTGGCTTTACAACAGGTTCATAATCTCTCATCTAGAGCCCGCAGTGTGAAAGCTATTAGACATTTTGATTTCTACCTGCTTTCTGTATTTTCTCGTGACTTGTTTTATGCATATCCACAATTTATGAGATAAGAACAATCTTACCTCAGAGAGTTCATGTGTGAAATACTTGGCATTAAACATTAATGCTGCATAACTATGCTTGCCACATACTTGACAGAGAAGTTAGTCCCCCTCTCCTTCATGTTCCTGCTCTAAAAAGCACTCAGAATTTTAGTGACTGATTTCCAAAAAGATTTCAAGGTCTCAGTCTCCTCTCACCTCTCTCCTAATACATGATCCTGTTCCAGAGTCCTGTGTTGGAAGGAATCTAGTGAAAGGAAATGTACCATCCGTAATTAAACCTAAATCAAGATCAACTACTTTCCATGAATGACCAAATTTTAATTATTGAAAGGTTCTACACGAAACCATAATCTACCATTTCTACTACTTGATAATCATTTAGGTATGATGCCCCCCTCCTTCAAAATAAAATCCTTGTTTCCTCAGCTATTCCTTGCTCAATGTTGGACACATTGAAATTGCTCAATATTGATTAACTGAGCTTCATTTTCATTTAGCCAGATGTCTATTAGACATTAGACATTTATCTCCATTTGAAAGTACAGCTCAAATTCAGCATACCCCCAAATGGCTTACTCTTGATTTGCTCCCAAATCATTCATTTCTACTTGCAATCTTTGCTATTGTGAAATAAAACATTTCTATTTACAACACTGCTCATAAAAATTTGAGTCATCTTTACATCTTTTCTTTTATAACCAATATGCTATACAAAAGCAAATCTTGTTATATATTTAGTAGCACTCCTAAAATATCTTTCAAATCCATCTACTTATCTCCCTTCATCTCTACCACCTGCACTCCAGTCCCAGACACCTTTATATCTACTTGGGCACTTCTAAAGACCTGCTTGTTTGCTTTCTGATTCTACTCTTATCTTTATTTAATGCAACTCACATACATCAGGTGAAATAACCACTCAACATTTTTAAAAAATCGAGTTGTGCCCTGGCGGGTGTAGCTCAGTGGATTGAGTGCGGGCTGGCGAACCACAGGATCGCAGTTCGATTCCCAGTCAGGGCACATAAATATTCCTGGGTTGCAGGCCAGTTCCCAGCAAGGGACTCATGAGAGGCAACCATACATTGATATTTCTCTCCTTCTCTCCTTCCCTTCCTCTCTAAAGATAAATAAATTTTAAAAATCATGTTGTTCTTTGGCTTAACATCTTCTCAAGTTTTTTCATTGTGTTTAGAATACAATCCAGAAAATGTACAAGTCTCTGCTTAGTCCTCTACCTTCCTCTTGCACAAATACCTCTCTTTCTCTACTTCTTTACTCTACACTAAACTCTTTATTGTATTCTTGGAACAAGTCGAGATTTTTTTAGTTCAGTGCTCCTGCACATACTGTTTTCTTTGCCTAGGAAGCTTTTTTGTCTCCACTTTTTTGTGGTTATTTATATTCCTTACATTCTAGCTGATATAAACCCCCCGAAAGACTTTGCCCAACCCAGCACAGGTAAAGTAGCCTCCCTCCCCAGTGTCATTGTTATCTGTCATGGCAGCTGTCTATACTTCCTTTTAGCATTTATCACTATCAGAAATTGTCTTGTTAACTGTTAATTTACTCTTTATTGTCTGTTTTTTATAGTATATCTCTTGTTCATCATATTATCCTTAAATCCATGCCTGGCATAGTCAATGTGAAATCAATGTTTGTTGAAAGAAGAAATAAATGAGGTAGTTTTTAGATTCTTGCCTATTTGAAATGTGGATTTCAGAGATGGAAAATCTATAGGTGATTAGAAGGCCAAGGTGTGGTCACAAATGTAGAGAAAGATTGATGGTTACTAGTGTGATGAGGGTATGTTATTTAAGAATTTATAGCTGAATTACAATCCCTACAGACAGTCACTCATACTGATGATAGGTCTTAGGAGAGTGTAAAGTGTCCAATCTGTGTGCTTCTATTCTTACATTTCTTTCTTCAAGCTTCCAGGAAAGCCTGTTCTAGAATGACATTTCTGTAGGTGTAACAGACCAGGAGTGCAATTTTATTTTACCAGTCCTATCATAATTTCTATTTACTCACTTTTTAAAATTTGAATTCCCATAAACTCAGCAATTTACTGGTATTAACAACTGGCTCCTTGGGAGGAAGAAGCCCTGAATCACAGCATTTGCCATTTTTTTGTGTTATAAATATGCCTATCAAGGCAAATTTCAAGCTACCAATGTGACATCAGTCCAATCATAAAATACCTGAAAATTCAATAACTGGGTAATCTGAGCCTATACAAGGTGATTTCAGCATACCACTGTGATAAATTCTGTAAGAAGCTACCTCTTAGCCCTGGCTGCTGTAGCTCAGTGGATTGAGCATGGGCCTGCGAACTAAAGGATCGAGGTTTGATTCCCAGTCCGGGCACATGCCTGGATTGCAGGCCAGTTCCCAGCAGGGGATTCACGAGAAGCAACCATAATTGATGTTTCTCTCCCTCTCTCCTTCCCTTCCCCTATAAAGATAAATAAATAAAATCTTAAAAAAAATAAGCTTCCTCTTATTCCCATCTGATTTCCTTTATTTGCACCAGTTTTCTTTTAAAATATTTGCCATGTTGCCTGGGAGCTATCCATCCTATCTAATGAGCTGAAGATGACAATAGAGTTACCTCTGCATTTTCATGCTCCTTTGGCATCAGAAGTAGAGTTTTTGCGACACTACTGAAACTTGAGTGTCAGAACCCCTTACATGAGTCCTTTCTAACACCTAAGAAGTATGCAAGCAGTTTCTTGTTAATACATTTTAAAAATTAATTTTCACAAGTAATATGTGGGTTTCCAAAATATTATAAACTTTTAGACCTACAAAGCCTGACTTTCCCTGTCTAGAACATGTATGTGGTTACTACAATAAGGAGAAAGATGAACCTACGTATTCAGCAAGTGGCTACCATAATTGGTTTTCATACTTCTTGAGTTTCTGAATTGAACATGCCACTCCCCTCCTGATCACTGAAAATGCCCTTGTGGAAGCTGACTGTTTGTGATTTTTTTGGTCTCCCTACAACCACGTCTAATTTGTTGAGGTATTAAAAATATGTGCTACTTTGTATCAGCCAAAAGCAAGCATGGCTTTTTCCAGGATATCAAGAGGCATGTCCTTGGTATCAACATGCCAAAATATTTATTTGGGCTGTCCCTCAATTGTGTGGGATCGGATTACCTCCACAGTTTTCTGTCATTGATGGTCCTAGGCCTATCCATGGGCAGTCAAGGATAAAGCATATTCAAAGTTGAAGATCAGGATTTTCTAGAGAGCGAGAGAGCCTGTCTTCTTTTGAAACTGCTTTTTGGGGCCAGAATCTCTTTTATTTTTGAAACTAAAAAAAAAAAACCACAGCAAAAATAACAGTTTTATGAAGTATAATAATACCTGTCAAAGTTGTGATGTCGATAATATTTTTTAAGCATAAGGCTTTAAAGGTTGAAAATGCTTAGGTATTTTTAGCCAGATAATTCTATATTTTATTACCTCAATTAATACTATGTAAGTACATGGAAATATGGACACTGATAAATGTGAACAGCAGAGCATTGGGTGGTCCACTTTAGAAAGAGGGGGTGCATTCACCTACATAAGCATTCAATTGCATTTCCAATATAATCAGTTGCCTGAATTCCATGCCTAAACTTAGCCAATACATTTTCATCTGTTAGTAATTAGGAGTTATTTTAAAATGTTCCCTGAGTTTTATTTCAGAATTACCTATAAATTAAATTACAGAAAAATAAATTAGATTTTGAAACCATCTTGAGACTATTTCCTTTTTTGTGTATTTGGTTGGTATGCAGTATTTACAGACTTAGAACAGGAAACATGAGAAATACAACCAACTGTGACCAAGAAAAACCCTCAAAAACAAGAAAACACGACCGAAAGAAAAAGTAGAAGCATAATCAAAAATTAGAATGGATATTACACACAGCAAAAAAAGGCAAATTCCACTGATAATATAAAATGCAAGCAGGAAAAAAGAATTGCTAAGCTGATTTCTCAAAAAGAAAAGGTGTGGTTTTATACTCTACAAAGGAGTGCTTAACTGTACTTAAGGTTAAATGATTTTACATAACTAATGCCTCAGAAGTTTCGATGTAACTTAGTTCATAAAAATTCAAATTCCATGTAGCTGTTCATGGAAGAATAAGTTTAGTAAAATAAAATAAATTTATAGTATCTTGGTCGGTGTCTCCACCATCCTTCAAATTTGTCTTATATGTTCATATGTCTCTGCTTATCATGTCTACCTCAGTCTGAAAAATTATTTTCCTTTCATAGTTAAACAATTTTTGAGATTTGTTCCTCCTCCTTGAACTTCATTTGGGATTTCCCCCCTTTTTTCTAAAACTGCATTTTTTCTAAACTACAATTCTAAAAGTACAAAGTACCCTGTGGTAGTACATACTTTTATATAGTCATATCAGTTATTCTCATATTTTTTTCCCACCAACATACTTTAAAGACAAAGGCTGTGTTTTATGCTTCCCTGTAACCTATGGTACATAAAAAGAGAGCTTTAGTGCCCTGGCCAGTTTAGCTCAAGTGGTTGCAGCGTCAGAGCATCAGAGCACTGGAGCTGTATACCAAAAGGTTGTGGGTTCAATCCTCAGTCAAGTACCATTGCGAGGCAATTAATCGACATTTCTCTCTCATGCTAATGTTTCTCTGTCTCACACTCTCCCCTCCTATTTCTCTAAAATCAATAAATGTATTTTAAAGCAGAGTTTTAGGTACAACAAGAAATATAACAGTAAAGTCATTTAAGTGTTTGTAGATCTTAGACAATGTCCTTACCTGGCAATGCCAAATAATAAATGCTTTAAGCAGATATATGGTTGGAGTTCTTAGGCTTAAGAGACCATGGGTCAAGTGGCTGGATTTGAATCCCACCTCTGCCATGTACACACTGTAAGTTCTGGCAAATAACATAAATTCTCAAGACATCACTTTCTTCATCTCTACAATGGAAAATAATAGTTGTAACTACATAGGCTTATTGCACGTGCAAAATGAGACACTTTTCTGTCCAGAAAGTATCCAGCCACATACTATAAAAAATAGAGATATTTATTGAAGAAGATACAAGATGCAATAAACATGGTACATAGGACAGTGATGCCTTGGTTCCCTTCAAAGTAGGCACCTTGGGACCTCATACAGTTTTGCTAATTGCCATTAGCTGCCCCATCACATTTTCCTGAATTTCATTGACAGTCTGAAATCTCATCCCTCTAGAAGATGATTTTAGTTTTGGGAAAAGCCAGAAGTTGCAGGATGTAAAATCTGGGCTGTAGCAGGGCTGAGTCACCTGGGTGATTTCATGTTTCACCAAAAAACTCTGCACAAGACATGATGCATGAATGGATGCATTGTTGTGATGAAGCTGCCAATCACCTGTTGTTGTCCATAGCTGTGGCCATTTTCATCATGTTGCATCTCTCAACCGAAGAAGAACATTGAGGCAGTATACCTTATTAATTGTTTGACCTGAGGGGGCATACTTGTGATGGACAACACTTTTCCAATAAAAAAAAAACACTGTTAACATGGTATTGACCTTGCTGGGACTTTGCCAAGCCTCTTTTGGGTGTGAGAACCAGGCGATTCCCATTAGGATGACTGGACCTTCATTTCTGGATCATAGCTATAGACCCACTATCCATCTCTGCTTATGTTATTCTAGAGGAAATCTGGTTCATTGGCAGTGGTTTGAATCAAGTCAGTAGGAACTGCCACATGATATTCCTTCTGCTCTCGTAGCAGAAGCTGCAGAATGAATTTTGCCATGACATGTTTTATGACAAGATCCTGAGTCAAAATCTTGGACACAGTAATTTTTGGAATCCCCAGATCAGCTTCTAGTTCTCACACTCTCAGTCACCAATCTTTGTTTATTGCAGTTTGCACATGTTCAGCATTCTCAGGTGTTCTGCCTGTTGCAGACGTTTCAGAACATGGGTCCTTTTCACCATATTCTTGACCATCTTTGAAGTATTTGTGCCACACTTTCATTTGTACTGCACTCACTGCATTAGTCCCAAAAGCCTTCTGAATCATCCGAATAGTTTCCATCAAGCTGAATGCAAAATTTGATGCAGATTCATTGCTCTACTTTCTTAGTCATTTTGAATGTAACAGCCACACAGTACACATGCTCACCCAACAGGATCTACTGCCCCCACTGCCTACAGTGAAGGCATGCATCATCGTTCATGCATGTGTGTTCCAGTTTGTTGTCCTTAGTTGCCAGGTTACATTGATGTCATGCAAATCGAACTCATAATATTAACAATGGCTGAACTTTTTCTGGACAGACTTCATGCGCAGAATGATTTAGAATAGTATATGGAACATAAATGTTGGTATATGTTATCAATTATTGTTAGTCATGAAAGCACATTGATGCCCTACTTACATGAATTCATAACATGGTACTATCTCTAACCCTTTAGGTTAAATAAGAAAAATGACTTACAAATAAGAACTATAGCTTGACTCTAATGTTGTGACAATAATTATTGGTTATTAAAAATTGCCTTGTAGTTTTATGATTTTACATTAAAGAGGAAGTAAAAATTGTATATTATTTCTCACAACTTGAAGATGTGTACAAGTAAAAATTTGAAATAGGAGATAGTATAATTCCATCACTCAGCAAATGTTGGGATACCATTCAAGGCCAATGAAACCAGACAGGACTAAACTCACTTAAGGATGTGGCACCTAGATCCTTTTGGGGATATAATAGGAAGAGCACAAGGAACAAAAGAATAGCTGTGAAGAATCCATAAGCACATCTTGGCTTGTGTGGCTCAGTGGATTGAGTGCTGGCCTGTGAACCAAAGGGTCACTGGTTTGATTGCCAGTCAGGGCACATGGCTGGGTTGTGGGCCAGGTCCTCAGTAGAGGGCCTGCAAGAGGCAACTACACATTGATGTTTCTCTCCCTCTCTTTCTCCCTTCCCCTCTCTCTGAAAATAAATAAATAAAATATTTTCAGAAAAGGAATCCATAATCCTCACAAAGTACTAGTAATATGCTTCATTTTTAAACTGGGAATCTCACAGTGTAAAGATGAAAAAAATTATAGCTAGATGATGAGATGAGGCACTGAAAGACTTTAAGCCCAATGGAAATACTGAAAGATATCTCTGTCTCTGCAGTAACATTCTAAACTTTTGAAAGGAATGGTAGGAATGAACGTCTCTGTGTCATAGGGATTATGTGGAAATTAATTCAGCAACTTTAAAGTTAAAGCCATTGCTGACCTGTTTTCTTTGTACGAAGCGAGACTCCAGAGAGAGAGAATGAGGCTAACTAGATATTGACACGCACCCTGTTGTATGTAAAATTTTCTCCAAGAACACTAAGGAGGTTTATTTTCTATTCTTTCCATGACTATAAAATATTATAGTAATTGTGTAAAGCAAAAAAGTCAATAAAAGAAAATTTAGTGCATGAGTATTCAAAATGGCTTAGATTTGAATCATTTGAAAAATGTAACATTAAGCTCAAATAACTGATGTGAGCTTATTTGAGCTCAAATATTGTACCTCTAAGACACAGTAATCTGGAGTTGAGGGGGAAAAAAAGTAAGTGGTCAAAAAGGCCCATTAAAAAAAGCTAATGCTGGATTTATCTGTATTCTATGAAAAAATAAAATTGTCAATAGTAATGAGACCAATAAAATGGAACTGAATTAGTTATATTTCCTTCACATGATGTACATTATTCTCCTAGTTAATTATTTTGTTTATTCTTCACATACCTGCCATGAGTGTATAAATAATTCTATTTGTTTTACTAATAAAGAAATTAATAGACAAATAGACATAACAAAAGTAACCAAGATTAAGTTATTTTCAGCCAGCCATCCTTCACCAAGGGCATAAAATAGAAGCAGGACATATTGCTTTATAGACAGTGTCTTCCACAAAAGAATAACAGTAGCAACATGTCCTAACTCTGGTTTATATTTTTTACTGTATTTTTCTTCCTTGTCCCTCTTTATATGCCAATATTTTCTCTCTTCCCACTTGTTATTTTTACATAAAGAAAATAACCATTGCTTTCAGGAATCCCATAGCCCTGCAGGATGAGAAGATCAGTGGCCCAGAAGGAATGGCGGTAGCTGTATATATGCCACAGGGTTGACATCCAAGCATTTAATTAAATCAAACGTATCCGCAGGAATCATAGGATGTCCAGACTGAACCCCAGTTGGAGAATTCTTGGGCAATCATATCATAGCAGGAAAACCAAGAGCTGGAGTTGGGTTTTTTTAATTTTAATTTTTATTTTTCAATGTTAACAAAGGTATTGGGCAAGCAATCTAGTGAAAAAGGTAGTGTCAAATAGCAATCTGTTTTAAAGACTTGAATTCTGACCACAATTTTTTTAAAAAGCAAATCATTTAGCATTCCAAATAGCAAAAACTGTTGCTTCCTCCTACGGGAATATGCCACCACTGGGCGGGGATTGCAACACCATCTGCTTGGGGATACAAATCTGTGGCAGGGAGCAGGGCAGATGACATCTGCCTGAAGGCGCTAGCCATCCAGAGACAAAGACAGGAAGACTGGGGCTTCAGGGGAACAGGAGGGCCCGCCTTTCAGTCCTCACTTTGAATCTTCCCTCTTCTCTATCCTACTAAAATGCACTTAGATAATAGTTAAGTTGATATTCCTATAATTAAACAATTGAAAATAATGCTTTAATTTGGCTATCATCTTTGTTATTGTTATTATTCTTCCCATAAGGCATTTGTTTAAACAACTTTGCCTAGCAGAATAAAGCTTCTTGGATTAAGTAATTGGATTTTAGGCAACATGAATAGAATGGTATTAAGACATTTTGAAGTTTTTAGTTAATACTCTTTCATATTTTTGTAGGTCTGTTATATACATATGTGTATATGGACATATATATGTATGTGAATATATGTGTATGTATACATGTATATATGTTCCCAACTTTTGTATATGAACCTCATTTGAATTAGCACATGGTTTATCCAGTAACTAAATCAATGAATAAGCCAATTATATTAGTCTCCCTTTTCTATATGACAGTGATTGGAGATTTTTGAGTCTTCCTGTTTTCTTTTTTCTCTCTATGGGTGACTAAGTAGTTTTGGTGGATTTAAATATTCTCTTAATGTTATGAAAGAAAACCCAGGAGGGGAGCTTTACTTTACTATGTATTAAAAGATAGTATAGAGCCACATTAATAGTAATAATAAAGTTTAACCTTTGCAGGAACACAAAAATAAAGTAATAGACCATAATAAAGATTTGAAGAAGACATGTAAGACATAACATGTTATCATTGCAAGAAAAAACAACATGGAAGTGAGTAATTTTTTTAAAGATTTTATTTATTTATCTTTAGAGGAGAAGGGAAGGAGAGAGGGAGAGAAATATCAATGTAGGGTTGCCTCCGGTGTGTCCCCCGCCGGGAACTGGCCCACAACCCAGGCATGTGCCCTGACTGGGAATCGAACCGCGATCGCGTGGTTCGCAGGCCCGCGCTCAATCCACTGAGCTACACCAGCCAGGGCTTGGAAGTGAGTAATTTTTTAGTAGATGATATTGGAAAATTGGATTGTTATTTGAAAAATACTAATGATATGCTTCCACCTTATACCATATACAAAAGGACTCCTTTAATCGTATATTGGTAATGTAAAAGATAAAACTCTAAGTTAAATAGAAAAAGTTAAGAGGATCTTTTCTGTGTCTTAGAAGGTGAAAAAGATTTGTTCACAAAATCTCTAAAAGTTCAAATGCAGAAGTGAAGAATTGATAGATTACTGTATTAAAATTAAAGATTTTTATCCAATAAAAGAAATAAGCCAGCAGACAGAATAGACAAAGGTAATTGAACCATTAAACAGCAATAAGGAGTTACTATCTAGACTGTACAATGGTTTTCTAAAAAGCAACAGGGAAGAAGAAAGCAATGGAAAAAGGTAGATAAGATTATGAACAAACAGCCCCCAGAAGGAAAAGCCCAAATGACTAACAAATATACGGATTCTCAAATTCACAAAAAAAATTTTAAAGTTAAAATACTAGACACCACTGGTTTCACATCAAAATAGCAACATTATAAAGGTTTATTTAAAAGAAGCATTGGTGAAGGTACAAGGACACGAGAAGTCCTTGTGCTGTTGATGGGAGTGTTCATTCATATAGCCGTCTAAGAAGCAAGATGAAGCATCAGGAAGTTATGTGTGCATGTTCCTTGTGATTCAGCAATGCCACAGCTGAGCATATTTTCCAGAACATTTCTTACTCTGGTCCACAGGTGGTCACGCAAAAGGAGGTTCATCAAAGAACTGTTCGTGTTCTGAAGAGAATTGAAGTCCACAGCCAGCTCAGAGAATAGATGTGTGTGATGTGGATGCGTAGTATGAAAAGCAGGTTAGAGGCAATGGACCAAGTGTCCAAAAACAATATGAGTAAGTTGACAATACAGTGCTAAGTGAGATAAGGAGAAAACACAATGGGACTTTAGCTTAGTTTATGCAAAACCACATGAGCACATAAAATAATGTTATATATTTAAGAATGTAAATCAAGATCATGAGAAAGGGTGTTTGCACGGTGAAGAACAGGTGGTGAGAGGGAGTGGGAATTGAGAAAAAATAAAAATAAAAGAAATTCATCTTGCCCGGACTGAATTGTTATGAAATGCAGAGAATGACCATTGAAGTTTGTCAAACAAAGAAATAAAAATATTATTAAAAATTTTGTATTTTAAACTTTCATTAGAATTTCTTACCGCATTTAAACTAAATTTCCCTAGGCCTGCTAGACCCCTGCATGACCTGGGCCTATCTATCTCATTACATTTCTGCCACATTGGCCCAACTCAATGCATGGGGCATGCCACAAGCTTTCATATCTCAGGCTCTTTCTTCATTCAATTTCCTCTTCATGGAAGGTCACTTCTTCACTTTCAGGGCTAGCCTAATTGTCATTTCTTAGGGATGTGATCCATGTTCATATCCTCAAAAAGGTACTCCTCTTTTATTGTCTATTCCAGCACATACTTTTTTCACATGTACAAGAATTCTCAGTTACGTATTTTATTTGCCTGTTCATGTACCATTTACTCCTTGCTAGCCAGTGAACTCTCTTAAGGAAGGTTCTGTGTCTGTCCAGTCCATTGCTACATCTGAAATATCGATCACATAGTGAGCACTAACAATATTTGTAATATGAGTGAATGAATGAATGCATGCATGAATTTTAGGCATAGAAGTTCACAAATTTTCAGAACTTGAGGATACTCTTTTTTCTGAAATCAAAAAAGATGTGTTTTAAAGGGAAAGACAGAGAGGGAGTTTATGCAAAATCATTAAAATATAATGTTGTTGCTATTATAAGAGATCTGTCTGGAAAAAGTCCAACTATTGTTAATATAACAAGAATGGTTGGTATAACACTGACATAACCTGGCAGTCAAGGAGAGTGGACTGGAATGCGTATGTGTGAACAATGACAATTTCACTGTTCTAGTCCCTGGGGGTGGTAGATGCTGCTGAGTGAGCATGTGTACTGTGTGGCCATCACATTCAAAATTATTGAGTAAGCAATAACTATTGAGCAAGCATTGAATCTGCATCAAATTTTGCATTAAGCTTGAACATTCCTCCATGGAAATTATTCAGATGATTTAGAAGGCCGCAGCTATGGGCAACTGGAAATTGGCAGCTTCACCATGACAATGCACCCACTCATGCATCACATCTCCTGCAGAGTTTTTTAGCAAAACATCAAATAACCCAGGTGATTCAGCCCCCCTCCCTACAGCCCAGATTTGACACCATGAAACTTCCAGCTTTTTCCAAAACTAAAATCACTTTTGAAAAAGAAGAGATTCCAGACCATCAATGAGATTCAGGGAAATATGACGGGCAGCTAATGGCAATTGGGAGAACTGTGTGAGGTCCCAATGTGTCTACTTTGGCCAGACTGAGGTGTCTTTGTCCTATGTACAATGTTTCTTGTATCTTCTTCAATAAATGTCTCTATTTTTCATTTTTACATGGCTAGATATCTTCTAGATAGGTCTCATATAATTTTAACTTTTAAGTATTATAGTTATATTTCTAGGTATTCTTTTTTACAGAAAATGAATACAATTATGATAGTGAAGGAAAGAAAAATCAAAATTATTATCTTTGTGAAGGAAGGAGAAATCAAAATCATGTTTTGTCTTTTAAGCTCAACATCAGATAAAGATTTACTACTAAACTTCTCTATTATGTGCGAGCTATTTTTCTTGGAGAAACTGAGTCACAAAAGGATGTTTGAGGTCACACCATGAGTCAGTGACTTTGCTCGGAATGAAAACCCAGAGTGCTGACTCACAGCATTCTAGGTGGTGAGTGCTCAGCCGCAGTCCTCAATTGCCATGCTCAGTGAGTCTGAGGTCAGTCACTGATTTAAAGAAATCATAGCTCTCTTCAATCATGACAGATGGCACTCTATAGATACTGACATGTGTCCTGTGGTATTCTGATTTTCTTAAAAAAAGAAAGACTGTAAATAAAACAATAAAGTTACTAAAGCAGTAGGAAAGAGAAAGAATTTTTAAACTTTTGTTTACAATGCATAGATTATATAAAAACCTCAAAGCCCTCTAATATCCCATGCACGATACCACATTTTACCAAGAACAAAATTCTCAAATCCTCACTGCTAACAACCCAAGAGACATAAGCATTTTTTTTACCCTACTATAAATACTTTCAATTATAAATGAAGTGAGTCAACTGCTGAAATGGCTGGTACTTTTGCTAGAATAGTATTCTAGCAATAAGTTATACTTGCCAAGGTCATTTGAATTTATTCAGTCAGTCAATTATTTATTCCATATGTCAGTTATTTATTCCATATATATTTATTTAATGTGTTAGACACCATGGTAAGTGCTTAATGCAATCCTTGTTCTCATGAAGTTTACCCTCTATTTCCATGACCAGATTAAACCATGCTTGCCCATGAATGAGCCTAAAAGACTAGACTTATGTTATCTTTTCCTATTACACTGTTCCTGAAAAATGATACAATATTATTGAAAGATTTTTCTAAAAACATACAATACCTGCAGATATTTATCAGTGCTAAATTTAAAAAGAAGCAAAAATTACTGGAAGATATGAACATTTTGTTATATACCGTGAAAATGAGCTGTCATTGTGAGTAATGAAATATATGGCTTGTTAGTGGTCAGAAATGACAAGTCTTGACACATTCCTAAGGATGTGGATACTTTGCATCTTTTGAAAATCAAACTGTTTATACAGCCCAAACAGTAATGGACTGGTTATTCAGCTGATTATTTTCCCTATGGCTCTAGTACACTCTTAAACTCCACAGTAAATATTCAGAATCCCATTTAATCATGATTATGTACAAGTGACTTTGAGAACTACTAAAATGCGTACACAGTTTCTGAGTGGAAACCTGGTAATGAGGGAACTGTAATCCTTCTATGTTAAGAAAAATATGTGTATGTTTCTCATACACACAGGAGATTCGAGATGTGGAACTGATTTCTAAAGGGTGCCAGATGTTTCTCACAAATACGCTTGTCTGATTAAAAATAAAGAATAATATTCTAGCAATAAGTTATATTGAAATGGAGAATCCCCCATTCAGCATGCCACAGAAAATCAAATTCCTGTAACTAATGAATATCGCATTAATATATTCTATGTGGAAATCCTCACACGTAGACAAAAGGGAGGCCAGAATCCCTGACTCAGAGTTCCCAGCTTTTAACCACTACTTGACTTCACATTCCCTGGCTCCTGTTATGAGGAAATAAATAACACGAGTGAAAACTGTGAGAGGTGAATTCCTCAAAGCTTGCAGAAAAGCAGGGTGTGAGAGGCAACGTGGCAGAGTGGAGAAGAGTTTTGCCGTTGGAAAAACAGTGCCAAAATCCCACGTGCACATATTATTTTCCTCTCCAGTTTTTAATTTTCATCACTAAGGTAGGGATAATAATGCTCGACCCTTAAGGTAGAGCACGATACAATCAACATTCATAATAATGGTAATGGTGATGGTGGTGAGGATCATCTAACTCGTAGTCTGTGCTTGTCAAGTGGCAGCTCAGTGTCAGGAGCTCCGCAGGCACCGTGCCATCTAGAGCAGGGGCAGGAACTCGAGTTCTGTAGGTGCAGTGGGAGCGGGGTCTGAGCCATGGTTCTGTGAACATTATACGCCCCCAGGGGATACTTCATGTCTCTGACTCTCGGTTTATTTCATCTGTAAAAAAGGACTGATAATTGTACCTTATTCTTAAAACTATTGTGAGGATCAAGTGAAAAAAAAAGTATGTTACATGCTCTCATTAGTGCCTGGTATATGTTGGGTTTCTTCCTCCCTCCTTGATGTGACATTTTTCCGTGGACGAGGAAAAATGATTAAATTTAACATTGACTTTGTTTTCTTTATGTATGGGGAGTATCACTTACTATTTCAATATAAAAAGGCTTAACTGTGTTGCCCCAAATTTATTTGTGGGCAAATGAAGGTGTTATCACATGGTTGGGCCTTAATCCAAAGTGACTGGTGTCTTAATAAGAAGAGGAGATTTGGACAAGACACGCAAAGAGGGACACCCGAGCACACACACCTAGAGCAATAGCCATGTAAGGATACAGAGAGAAGGTGTGGCCAACTTGCCAGCCAAGGAGGGAGGCTTGATTTCAAAATCAAGCTTGCCCACGTTTTGATTCTGGCTGCCTAGCCTCCAGAAGTATGAGAAAATAAGTCTCTGTTGTTCGAGTCACCCAGCTTGTGGTATTTGTTATGGCAGCCTTATGGAACTAATGCAAGGGGTTTTCCTACCTGCAAGGTGCTTGCTTAACATCCTTTTAAAAAGGAGGCTAGGTACCACTTTCAAGGCAGTGTCTGTGGCTGACTCAGCTGTGCCTTCGGGGTAATGTCTGGGGCACAGGGTGCTGGGCATTCACCACCTAAATCTCACACAAGATCCCCGAGCCCCGAGTTTCTTTAGCTCAGAAGATTTTGTTATTAAAGCGAACATTTGTGTGATCCATTTTTTGCATATGCCAGTGGTTTAGAAAACCCACAGTGAGTGAATAGTTTAGTAAACCCACAATGAATGAAGCCATGAATAGAATGTGTTACAAAGGAAAAATGGATAAATATTATTATTGATGAAGAAATGGATGGGAATGCGAGGAATGTAAGAGGTACACATCCTTCTATGCAGTGCAGGGTGTTTCCTAGATGACTGTAAAGATTGCTTTGTTTTAATGCTTTCATGCAAAAGTTTATTAACTTTTAAGATGAAATGTATTCTAACTTGTATTGATATTAAAAGATAGATCATCCTATGCTTTAAAAAATGGACGTTTCTGTAAAAGCCCTTAGGCATGTGACCTTTCACAAGAGGTGGCCCAAAACCAGTCTCTTTAAAACAATGACTAGTGATGGAAGGGAGACCAGAACAACTCTACTGAAAGCAAGGATCGTTTAGTATGTGAAAGACAGTCCGTGGAAATGCCTCTACAGTAAGTAGCAGAAAAGAAAAAAGAAACTACAAAACGAGTTATTAAAAGAAGACATTGAAAATATTGTAGAAATTCAGCCCTGGCTGGTGTAGCTCAGTGGATTGAGCATAGGCCTGTGAACCAAAGGGCCACAAGGGGTTAGAGTCCCAGTCAGGGCACATACCTAGGTTGCAGGCCAGGTGCACAGCAGGGCACACGTGAGAGGCAACCACACATTGATGCTTCTCTCCTTCTCTCTCCTTCCCTTCCCCTCTCTCTAAAACTAAATAAATAAATTCTTTTTAAAAATGCTGTAGAACATTTTAATTCTTAATTCTTTTGCCTAATATTTAGCAGACCTACTAACAGGCACTCAGGCTATAACTATAATTTAGAGAAGACAAAGATTGCCCTCACTCCCATTTATTCAAACACCTCTGAGCCCCCATTGGACATGCTGTTTCTTCTTCCAGAAATGCCTTCCTTGTTCGTGCTTTCAAGGAGGACACTTCTCACTTCTTCGAGACCCAGATCACTGTCACTCTGCTGTGTGCTTCCCACCACACAGATTTGTCATTTCCTGAACTGTATCCTCCATCCTTTTCGTTAGCACAACACCGCACACACCCTGATTATGACACTTAGCATAGAGTGTCATGATTGTTTGTGTAATGCATCTATTTCCCCCAGCAGGTCAGAGACAGTTCAAGTTGAAGATCCTATTTTTGGATCCTCAGTGACTTATTCTGTGCCTGCCACAATATAGACGCACAATAAAAGTCATTTATTTTTTAAGTCATTTTTTCCAAATGTAAATAAAAACATTTCAAATATAACAAACATATATATTTTTCTCTCTAGGTATCAATATAGTTTCACTAGAAAAAATGCAAATTATGTGGAACTATGCAGTGAGCAAAAAGGGGATTATCATTACTACACCTGTGGAGGCTATAATATTTTTTTCACTTCAGAGTATGTATGTGGATATTTTCATATTAATAGTTCATATTTACTGGTTACAGTTGTGTAGTATCCCATAATTTGGATTTACTATAAATTAAATAATCACTCACCCATTCGTGACCATTTAAGTTATTACCTCTTCTTTGTTTATTTGTGTGGTTAGTTCTATTATCACAAATAATGAAACAATGCTCACCTTTGTACTTCATCTTTGAGAACATGTACTGGTATGTTTTTAAAATAGATTACCAGATATGAAATAGCTCCAACAAGGGAGATATAAATTTCATATATATATATATATATATATATATATATATATATATATATACTGACAATTTGCTTTCTAAAGAGGTTTTCCCAGTTCAGATCATACTAAAAAAAGTTTGTTCTTTTCAATTAATGCTAAGCAATATTTTGTGTTATCAGTCTTCAAGTTGTGTTATTCTGATAGAAGATATTATGTCAATAAAATATTTTATTTCCCTGATGACTAGTGACAGTGACTCTATTCTCAATTGTGTAGTTGGTAGTTATATCACTTTGGAATTATCATTTTTATTATATTTTTACCCATTTTTAAGAATGGGCAATTTTTAAAATTGGCAGCTGTGCTGTTGGGCAATTTTTTATTTATTTTTAAAAACTCTTTATGGAGTTTGATATTAATTTTTAATTGTTAAATAAGTCATACAGATTTTTCCCAATTGTTACTTGAGTTTTAACATTTATATGGTATTTTTGTCCTATAGAAATTTTTCTTCTTCTTTTTTTTTTTTTTGGTTGGTTGGTTTAAATTTTTTTTCAAATGTGACCTGATGTATAAGTTTATCCTTTATATATTCTGGAATGTTAAAAAATCTTGCTTAGGTTTTCAGTACCTCAAATTATAAAAATATTCCTCTATATTTTACTTCTTTTAAAGCTTACTTTTTATATTTAGCTTCTTTATTTATCTGGGGTTTATTTTTGCATACTAGAGGACATGAAGAGGTCTAATTTCATAGTTTTCTAAATGAATAAACCATTGTCACAAACTATGTACTAATAGAAAATATCTTTCTCATTTTGATTGCAATATAGCCATTTTCATGGATATGTGTATATATGAGTGAATTTCTGTACCCTATTCCAATCTGTTCATCTCTTTCTCTATATTTGCACCAAATATAATAATGACTTAATTACTTTAACATAATAAAGTCTTTTGGAATATGGTGAGTCAAGTACTCTTTCATTCTTTTTAAAAATGTTTTTGCTATTGAAGATTTCTCTTTTCACTATAAAGTTTAGATTTAGCTTTTCAAGTTTTATCTTAAAATATCAAAAGGGGATTTTAAAATCCATGAACTATGAATTAATTTGAGGAGAAAACCAAGTTTTCCCATCCAGAACATGGCATGAGGATGGTTCTAATTATGTGATTTGGGGCAAGTCATTCAACCTCTCTGTACTTTGGTTTCTCCATCTATAATATGGAGATTTTAACAGTACTAATCTCAAAGAGTTCTTATGAGGATGAATGAGCTAATATGATAAAAGAGTGCAGGATACTACCTGATATTCAATATGTGTTAGTAGATAATGCTATTATTATTATAATTATTATTAATTGATTAGACAACTCAAAGTAAAATTTTGTGATTTTCTTCATTCATGCCTTACACATTACTTATTGACTTAATGTGTTGGTATTTTATACTTTCTATTAGATACTATTGTTGTATAAATTACTGAATTTTAGTTATTGATATCATGACCGGGAGTATTTACTGCATTTATATTTCTTTTAAAAGTTTTCCAGATTTTTTTAGATTTTCAAGGAAAATAATAATAATGTCTGCAAACACTGACTTTCCAAGACTTATGCTCTGGATTTTACTTACTTCATTGAGTTAGCAAGGTTATCGCAAATTCACCTCAATTGTCTATTGAGGGCAATTAACATTATTAGATAAGTGAACTAGGAACTGAGTCAAAGGGAAATACTGGTGTGTGGTAAACTAGGGAATGAATTTTCTGTCTAAAGGCATTAAATACACAGAGAAGGGAATGATATGTTTGGTTGAAGAAATGCTGTTTTTTTGGCTCCTTATTTATGTAGTCATCACACTAGATTACTAGTCCTCAAAGTGTAATCTGGTGGCTTTGGGAAACGTCCAACACCCTTTCAAGGTCAAAACTATTTTTACAATGACACTTAGACATCACTGGCTTTTTTTTACTATGTTGACATTCACATTGATAGTGCAAAAGCTCCAGTCGGAAACACTGCTGGCTCTTTAGTACAAGGTAAAGCCTCCAAACTGGCCTAGGGGTCATTAAATGCATTTTTTATTTCCACATGCTCATAGTGAAAACAAAAAGTCAGTTTCAGTTAAGAATGTTCTTGACAAAGCAATAAAAATTCTAGACTTTATTAAATCTCAACCTTGAGTACACTTTTCAAAATTATTCTGTGTGAAGAAATGGCAACACACACAAAGCACCTCTGCTACCTACTAATGAATGACTGTCTTGAGAAAAAGCACTTATGCAACTGATTGCCAAGATGAATGAACTGTTTCTTTTTTTCACAAAACACTATTTTACTTGAAAGAAGAACTAACAGACAAGCTATAGTTTTGGAGACTTGGGTGTTTGGCAGAAATGTTCTCAAAAATGAACAAAGTGAGCCTTCAAGTAAAGCAACTGACAATATTTGCTGTCAATGATAAAATTCAGGTTGCTAAATAAAAAAATTGAAATTTTGGAAAATATTTAACCCAATACTAAAACACTTTTCTGAATTGATCAGTGGCAATATTAATTAATGCCATTTAAAAATATTATGTCCTAGTTGGTGTAGCTCAGTGGATTGAGCATGGCTCCTGAGAACCAAAGAATCACAGTTCGATTTCCAGTCAGGGCACATGCCTGGGTTGCAGGCCAGTTCCCAGCAGAGGATGCACGAGAGGCAACCATACGTTGATATTTCTCTCCCTCTCTCCTTCCCCTCTAAAGATAAATAAATAAAATCTTTAAAAAATATCATGCAATGAAATGTGTCAACATTTTGAAGATCTGTATTATTCAGTGACTCTATACTTTCCATAAGACTTATTATGTGCAATGTTACAAAACCATGCATTTATAAAAGATCACTTTCAAATTCAAATAGACCAATATGTTAGAATGTAAAAGAGTATGAAAAGTTCATTGATATAGTTTTAGATTCCATGTTATAATAATCTTAAGAAACTACAGCTTGTTGAGTTTTGGTGTAGTAGCGAAGAAGAATATTTACAATGATCAAAAAAGCCTACTCTTCTCTTCTCCAACTATCTACCTGTGTGAAACTGGATATTGTTGGCTTACTTCAGCCAAAACAACATCTTGCAATGGAATGAATGTAGAAACCAAAATGAGACTGTAGCCAGACATTCAAAAATGCATTAAAATAAAAAATATATACATGAAACTCTTTTTACTAATTATTTTTGGAAAATATAGTTATTTTAAATAAAATTTGTAATTTTTATTAACTGCAAATTATATGTTAACTATAAAGTCACCTATGTAATGGGTTTACTGTTATTTTTTAACATATTACAAAGTAAATATTTTTAAATTTCTCAGTTTTTACTGCAAAGACCCACTCTCACAACTTCAGTAAAACTCATTACAAGTCCTCCTTCTGATTCCCTTGAGACTCTCAATGGCTGCTTTATTTACCTTTGACCAGGATAAAACAAACAAACAAACAAAAACCCCAAAACTAAGTTTTCACAGAGATAGATATTTCTTATTCTTCTGACAGACCAAGATTTTTAATGACAAAAGCCCTTCCTACAACTTGTCTAATTTCCCTGTGAAAGTCTAGGGCTAACACCCTGCCAAAATACTCTGATCTCCAGATCTAGTGTTCTAGCCATTGAAATAATAGCTAAATCAAATCAAGTTCTTCCTCACTTGGTCATTGATTTTTGTTGCTGTTTTTTGCCTTTGTCATTGAGAATAATTTTATATTTTTGTGATCTTCTAACTTCCTAAATATACTGAAGTCTACAAAAATAAGACACTCTGGACTGACCTTTGGTTTTAAAAACAAAACTAAATCTATGTGTTAAAAGTCAACTTCATGAAAATGAAGCTGCATTTAGATGTGTCTACACAATTTCCTCTATGACTACATTCAGGAGAAGAAAAGAACTAGATTAGTCAGGCAGGGATTATGCAGCAATAGACGAGAAAGGACTTCCTACGTAAGCCACTCAACAAGATTTAATCATATACACATATAGCGCAATTTGTAGAAGAGAGGGCAGCCCTTTAAACTTAAAATACCTACCCTTTATGCTTGAGTGTGTGTGTGCACGTATGTGTGTTTTGGATGGGGGGAATCTGAAAGTGACACGTAAGTGAATTGTGTATCAAGAAGCAAATAACACGAGTCATTGATTTAACACTGTACACTACTCTATAAGCTTATGCCTTAGCAGGAATTAGTTTCCTGCTAAGAAAGGAAGATGACAGATGGCTATTACAAAGTAGGAGCTGTGGAAGAATGGAAGGAAAGACATTGAAGTTGACTGCAATGTTGTAAGAGTCTAATTGTTTTTCCTTTGCAATTTTACTAGGGCCTAGCTTCCTTGGTTTCATTATGGTTGGGTTTTGGTTTTTTTTTTTTTGACTGCATTCAGTAATCCAGGAAATCAGGATGCTCCAATAGAGGCCAAGAGTCAAGTGTGTTTTAGGGCCCCTTAACCCCTACCCTATTTACTGTTGACAGTCCCTTTCAAGCTAGTGCTTGCATAGGTGTTCTTGCCAAGAAGTAACCAACGTCACTGCTGAAACTTGCTAGAAAAGACATGCTCTCCCTTATTATTACTTGAATTTGTAATTCCTGTCACCAGTACAATGTGTTTTTAATAGTAATAAATGTAAAAACAAAGGGAAGGTCAGTGGATAAAAGGTTTCTGGTGAATCTCTGCTCATGTAATGCTAACTTCCCTGTGACAAGACATTAATTTCCATAAAATAAAGAACACTAAAAATACAGACAGTTGGAACCAGGTATATCTGTTACACTCCGTTATACATGTGATGTGATATGATCTAAAGACTAATAAGAACTTTACAACTACATCCTGTATTGTTATAGAGAACTTAGGGTTGAAAAATACCATTCATGAGTATTTGAAAAGTTATAGCATTTAACTTTAGCTTATCTTGAAATATTTTTTATTGGTTTATATAATGAAACAAAAAACTCATTATAAATTGAGCTACAAATTTAGTGATTGATATAAAATTGAAGTAATCTTCACCAAAGCCTTTTTAACATTAAAATATTAACTACCGTTTTGTACTATTAATAAAATAAAAATCATTTTGGTAATATTATCTTTGGAATTGAATAACATCATTTTGCTAAAGAATTTAAATAATTTTGCCTTTTTGTTATTATTCATTCTCTTAACATCCCAGTGAGACAGTTAAATGCATTTAGATATTTTAAGTTATTTGCTTTCTTCTTTAAGCAGCACTGAGTTTACTGTGATTGAGAACTGAAGTGAAATAAAATAATATTATATCTAACTTTATAGACGTTTCTTTTCTGAACATAACTGATTATAAAAAATAATACTGGAGATATAAAAATGTCCTGCATAACAAGAAAAATTTAGAAAATTTAGAAAAACTATCAACATTTTGCTAATTTAGATTTACTGAATCTCCGCAAATTTTCACTGGAACGTTAAAGTAGCATACAATTGGAAAGTGTATCTATTATGTGACTTTTTTGTGTGTGAGTGAGAAAGAAAATATTTAGAATAAATATTTTAGATACTCTTATGCTGTATAAAAATGTAAAACAGGAGACTCTCTAGAGAATAAAATCTCAGTAATTTATTCTTTACTACTACACTACAGCAACTTTTTTCCTGCAAAGAAGACCCAATCTGAAGTGAGGGTCTACTTCCTGCGAGAGAAAATCAAAAGCTTTCCGATGTAGGAAAGCACGTTTAGCTAATGTGATAATCCGCTGCCATGTAGCTCTAGGAGGCCACAGGGGCCTCCTGTTTGGGAAGTGTTAAACAGAAAGGAACCGCTCATCCACCCAGAGGCAACAGGTTGTCCTGTGAGAAGAACATTTAGTTCAAGTCTCAGCTTGGCTCTTAACTCATGGCATGTCTCTGAGATTCCTACCTACCTGGGTGTCTTCACCTGCAGCACCCAGGAGGCAAGGAAACTGGACCAGATGCCCCAGAAAAGTGATTTGGTGAACTTGCTATGTTTTACCTGTAACTGTTTAAGGACAAGTGTTTAACTAGCATAAATGTGTATTTTTACAAAAGCAACAAAATTATAACCATTATTGGTTAAAGCATTAAAATTCTGAAAATAAAATAAAATGATGCTGTGATATTTGTGAAACAAAATATATGCCCTACGTAAGAAAACACATTAAAAGTAGGAAACTAACTAAATCACGTTCTCTTCTCTCTCTCCAGCAATCCTTCTTCAGTTTTTACCAGGAATGTGCGGCATGACCAAAGTTAACAAAGCTGTTCTCTGCACACAGATAATTCCTATCCAGTGATCAAGGGCTAAAAGCAATGACCATGCATTAAAGGGTCAGAGCAGCGTGTCAGGGGATGGGCCACATTCCCACAGAGAACAAGGCAAAGCTCTTTGGACCTTGTGACCCTAAGTCTGTTTCTTTGTAAATTTCAAAAGGAGACTCAGTGAAGTGCTAAATAACAAACGTATCCACAGGCGCCTGAGAGTGGATTTACTTTACAGGAAATTAAATAGGGGCTATTGAGGGCTTGAGTTCAGCCTCATGCTTTTAACATTCATAACGCAAGGCCTGTTTTCATTGCACAACCCACTTCTTCACTTGTGCTTATAGAAAACTGATTTTCTTAAACCATTAAAACATTAGGTTAAAAAATGACTATTAGGAACATGCAAAGTTTGTTTTTTCTCTCACATACCTTATTCTGAGAAACAAAACAAAATAATGCCAAAACAACAGCAAAAGTAGACTTAAGATTTGTTGTCGTAGACAGAGAAGAACTAGAGTGTAACAGCACATTTTAAGCTACTATAGGTAGGAATATCTCCCTTAGATTAAGGTGAAGTTTAATATTCTGTTGTGTAGACACAGATGCAGCACATTTTTATTACAAAAAGGAGGTACCCAAGTTTTACTTCATAACCTCAGAATTGAGGGAAGGGAAAGGCAATAAAGATAACAGAAAATAAAACTCTGTGCTGGAGAGAGTTTACAACATAACTCACAAGTTAGCTTGAAAGCAATTATTCTTGATGGAGAAACTACCTGGCTATAATTTACCAACTCTATTGGGCAAGAATTGTTGCAAAAAAAAGGAGGGAGAACGGGAGGAGAAGAGGGATTGTGGAACATCTTCCTATACCATTAAATTTAAGCAGAATTTTAAATATTTTTATAGAAATGAAAACCAAATAAACAGCCTATAGTTCTAAATTCAACTAGGACTTTAAAAAATTCAACATTTTTTCTTGATTTTTTCCTCATAACATTATTTATCCTGTTGAAATTTTTTCCCTGCTTTCCATTTTATTACTCAGTAAAGAACAAGTGACAAAGTAGGTCTGCATCTGAACATCAAGATAAGAATTATGACTACAGAAAAAATACACAACTTTAACATGGACAATGAAGATGCCAAAATTGTTAAAGATTTTGCTTACCCTGCTTCAGTCATTAATTTAAATGAAGACTGTGGCCGGAAATCAAAAGAATACTGATACTTGAAAGGGCAGCAATGGAAGAATTCCACCAAGAGCAAAGATGTGTCATTAGAGGCCAAGGGTAAGATCATTCATATCTTTGTATTTTCAATTACTGTTGAACAGTGAAGAAAGCCAATAGAAAAAACTCATTCATTTGAAATATGATGTTGGAGGAGAGCTCCATGGGTAATCTGGATCACCAGAAACAGGAACAAGTAAGTCCTAGAATGAATTAAGCCTGAAACATTGCTGGAAGGAAAAAAAAAAAGACAATTCTGAAGCTGCCCTACTTTGGGCATATCATGAGAAGGCAGGGTTCTTTGGAAAAGGCAGTAATGCTGGGAAAAAGAGAAGGCATCAGGAAAAGAAGGCCAGATATGAGATCTATTGACTTCACAAAAGCTATAGGCTTGAGTCTACAGCTATAGGCTGAGCAGGGCTATTGAGATAGGACATTGTAGATACCACTCATTCATAGACTCACCGGGAGTTGGAACCTACTCAATAGCAAATAACAAATTTTCTTCAACTGCTCTAACCCTTCTCCCCATATATTCCCCATGCCTTCTTTCTCTTACCTCAGTTTTCTCCTGCAGGAATTTGATGTCAGTGTTCAGCCTCCAATGCCCCATGGGAACTTTAAATGGAAGGCCCTAAGGGTCAAGTACAGATGGAGAGTGTGCAAGGGGAAGCTGGGAAAGCATTCAGGCTGCAGACCAAGGGGAAAATTAATGAGACTCAGATAGTCAGACATTGAGAACCCCAGAGAGGAAAGTCAGCGACAGCCTGCCCTGTGTCTAGGCAGCAGGCCTCTCTCTCTTCCAGTCTCTCTTGAGGTGTTCTGTACTTCCTCTCTAATTCTCTGTCTTATAATTCATGCTCATAATAGATTGTTTTCTCTGTGTTTTAAAAATTTATCTTCAGTATGGCTTCATCTAGAGAAATACATTAAACTTTGGTTAAGAAGGGTTTTGTAGCCTTTTCTGCTGCACGTCCCAGAACTATCACTTATGTAACAATATTTTTTATTTCTCAAGGTAATAGTTTTGGGGCCATATATTTGTTGCAAAGTTGAACCCCAGTTCCACATGATAGCAGGTCTAGCTTTACCAACTACCATGAGTTTAGCAGGACGCAGAAAAGTGCTTTGCTTTTCCTCAATGTCAATGGGAGAATTTTTCACAGTGTATTTTTTCACTGAGTGTGTTTCAGTTCTGTGCGTGAAGCGGGTTTCTGTACTAACTTTCTCTGCCTCTGTATGGATCCTAGTGCTCTCTCCTGCCTCCTTGTGGATGCTAAAATCCAAACTCTTCAGCTACTGTTATTAACAACATTGCTACCTCCCTTCTACTTTTGAAAACTCTGTGGCATAGTTTATCAATGTACTTTACTGAATTTTAGTTATTCTTTTAAAGATTTCATGTATTTACATTTAGAGAGAGCGGAAGGGAAGGGAAAAAAGAGGGAGAGAACATCAATGTGTGGTTGCCTCTTGTGCATCCCCTGCTGGGAACCTAGCCTGCAATCTGCACGTGCCCTGACTAGGGATCAAACCAGAGACCCTTTGATTTGCAGGCCAGCACTCAATACCCTGAGCCACAGCAGCCAGGGCATTTGACTTATTTTTTAAAATGTGGATTATTTTAATTTCCCTCAATTTCTTTAGAACTTGTCTATTTTATCTCTAAACATTTCCAGCAGTTTCACCCATTCTATTGTGTTTTCATGCATACCAGTTCTTGAAATATTTTGCATTATTATTTATTCATCATAGCTCTCATATTTTCTCCAAATCTCTGTTTTCTGCTTTTTGTAGAGTTTTCTCAAGCACATCTTCATATCATTTGATTTCCTTTTCTGTAATGCTTAGATTAATTTATAATTAGATTTAAAGCCTTTGGTGTCATTTCCCCTGATTTATTGTCGTGCTTTCTCCATTTCTTTTTTTAATGATTTTATTTTATAAAGTTTCTTTTTTGGCAAGTTTCCTTAAAAATTGAAAAATATTTTATACTATCATTTTTCTGTTACATGGAATATTTCCCCTAGAATATTATTCATACCTATGGTTTCCAATCTGTATTTATTTTCTTTTTGTTATGAAAAATATTTGCTCATATGACAAATATTTATTTTTGAATTCTCAATTTTATCTATTTGAATGATCATAATTTACCTGGGTCTGTTAGTTGTCTAAAATAGAATGAATGGAATTTCCTTCACAGTCTTTCTTGTTCTTCTGGCAAATGTTTTTGTTTAAGATATTTCTTCTATGTTTAATTATCTGGTTGCATGCAAGTGATAGGCAGCCAAAACTGTGGGCAGCACGAAAGCTCTGTGAAATTTCTTCACAATGTTTTCGTAACTCTGCACCTGACTTCACTAGGTTGAGGATTTTTCTGTCCCTGGGAGAGTTATCCTTCCAACATCACTTATCTTACATTTAGGATGAGCTAGCACTTTTTCTAAGACTAGAATGTATAGTTTTTCTTTCAGCTCATGGGCTGTATGCATTATTAATTAATATGTATTTCCCTTCATGTGTTTAATTCTGGTCAGCAGTTATTATGCTGTATACCTTTCTCTTCCTGATTAGTTTGATCTAAAAAAAAAAGGGTGTGGAGAGATTTACCACTTTATTGAACAGGGTTTCCTCCACTCCCACTGACTTTTCCAATTCTCAAAGGGAAAATGGACTTCACATCTAATATTTCTTTCAATCTAACCACACTTCCAGTCTATGCCTTGGGTATTTCTTCCATCCACTTCCTGCAAGACCATTCTGTGCTCACAAGCTAAAAATTAAAGCATTAGTTCCCAGCGTCCAATTCAATTTGGTTCAAATTATAATACACATGACAAATATTCTTCAGAGATTTTAATATTATATTGGGACTTGTCTCACTTTCACCAGAGACAAAAATTTCTCCTCTGTTTTACTCTTGTTTGTGTAACTTTTTGAAGTGTATTTTTTTCCAAGATGCATTTCTGAGTCATAGAACTAGAATAGTAGTTTATTTATACTACAGAAAACTGAAATTTAAATGAATCCTCTGTCAGGTATGTGTGACCATGCGTTCTTATTACTCTCTTCAAGTCAGTTAAATTTTTCAAGCTTTGATGTCCTCCCTTAGGAAGTGGAGATAGTAATTATGCCTCCATGGGTTGTTTTGAGAGTTTAATTAAGTAATAAATGCAAATCCAATGAACACATTGTCTAGATGCTAACTATTGTTAGTACTAGCCGTAGTATTTAAAACATTGAGATTTTTCTTTTGGGGTATCTGTTTTTAGTGTAAAGCACCATGTATTTTTGAAGACATGGAAGAGACATTCTTGATTGATTTTAACCAGTCATTCTGTACCACCTGGGAGGGTTCAGTGATCACTGGAAAATCTTATCCAAAAAGAAAATTTATGAAACTAATACCCTGAATCTGAAATAAAAATAACCATTTCTACCAAAGGATGGTGACACAGGTTCAGTTATTATAGCATTTTAGTAAGCTAAAACAAGTTTAGAAATGCAAACTACAAAGTAAAAAAAGCAATAATATTAGACATTTTGGCTCTTTAGACTCATTGTGGTAAACTTATAAAGCAAACTTATCACCAGACAAGAATACGACCAAAAGTTAAAAAAAAGACAGAAGTAATGTATGAGTTTTTATTATGATCAAAAATAGAGCACAGAGCCATTTTAGGTAACAGATTTATAAGAAAAAAAATTTCACTGATAGTGTTGAGCTTAAGTCACCCATTTTTGCCACCTAACACCGATAAAAAGTCATGTTAACTTCCAAGAGCAAAATGTGCCAGACTATGGTTTCTTTTTTAAGTCAAGTTGCAATGTATCTGAAGTGAGAAATTGTAGAATTAGATGTTATTAAACAGCAGTTAACAATTACTTAGATATTTCTGGCTGAATGTATTCTTAACTTTGTAAATTAAGTATTTCAATCTCAATACTCAGAAATTAAAAAAATTATGTCACATTACATCACAATCCCAATTGTCATGCTTTGGGGGGTCTACCCACTTCACTTGTAGGATTTCCAGTCTTCTGAGGGCTCCCTTACCTAAATATTTTGGTATTTCTCATTGCTCAGGAATCAGTTCCTCCTTCCTCTCCTTCTCACTCTCTCTCTCTCCCTCCTGCCTGCTGAACAGGAATTCAGACAGTTCACTCTACTACTTCCTCCCAAAGAGATGGCTGCCTGGTGCTGTATTCTGAAGGAGGTTGCCACTCCACTGTCTTCTGAAGTCAGTGAGGGTTCCTAAGTCTTCCATGGCTACTGCTGGTTTCTTGGGGCAACAGTTTAAGGGCCAAGTTGTGATACTCTCATAGACTTAGCTTCTGTTGGCATTGTGTCTGTCTTCAGGTTCTTAGTTCCTGTTGGTATCATGTTCACCTTCAGACCCATTGAATCTTGAGTCTTTGAGTCTGCCAAAATAAAGCGTTAATCATAAATGCAGTGATTCCTCAAAGAGGAAAACTAAGTAAATAAAAGCTACTTCCTTCAGTCAGGCATGCACAACACACAACTTGGGCCCCAAAGTTTATAAATCTAGGTGTGTGGTGAATCTTTAGATTTACTCACATAACTTTCCCCAAGTGTGCCCAAGATTTCAGGCTGACTGGTTTGGGTAGGAAATTATTACACATCCTTAACATAGCCAGAACCAATATAATTTATTCCATGTTCTTATCTCCATCATCCTTTCCTGACATTTTTCTTTGGTTGGAGCTTCCCTTGTCTCACTGTAAATATGTACTGAGTGCTTTCTATGTCCAAGGTGCAGCTCAAACAACGATAGATAAACAAAAACCATCCAACATTTGTTGTAATCATTTTTAACCTCAAAGAGGAGGTATAATACCTTCTAAACCTTTTTCTCCCATGAAGTCCTTTCACCTAATTAATATTTATGTTTTCAAATGGCCCTTCAGGGTCAGCCAGGCAGACTCTAAGGCCCAATGACAGTTGTGTGAGGAGTCATACAACTCCAAATATCTACAGCATCTGAGCCCTAGATTCCTGATCATTCAAAACCTTACTGTAAGCACCAGTGACGAACCTCGTACAGGGCAGCAGGAATAACCTACCTGGGGACAGGCAATAAGTGTATGTATTATCTATGATTGTTTTGCTATTTATTGTCCCAAAACACCAGCAATTTTAAACAATATCAGTGTTAAAATATTTTTTCTAGAAAAAAACATTGTTGGTCTAAATTAAGAGTCAGCAAACTTTTCTTGTAAAGGGACAGATAAGCAACAGTTTTGGGCTTAGGGGATGTAAGATCTCTGTCACAGCTATTCATCCTTGCTGCTGTAGATAGACAGTAACCACAAACAGTACAAAAATGAATAGGAGTGGTTGCGTTTCAACAAAACTTTATTGGCAAAAATAGGCAGCAGGCAGGATTTGATCTGTGGTTTATAGATTGTGGTCTAAATTGTAGATAGTTGCTTTTGTTGATGGTTTTTAATATATTTAAGCTTAAAATTAGCATATATTTATCACTTATCTTTCAGTAAACATTGTATTTTATATACAAATTAATTCAGAGAACCTCAGTTATACAGAGGCAGACTAAACAGTATGGTTCAATTTCTAGAATAAGTTCTTAATAGTAAGGATACATTTGAGCTTGTTTCTGCCTGGTTTCAGTCTCAAACTCTTACGGAACTACATATTTTTGCATTTAGACATAGATTAAATAAACTACGATCAAAATGATGCAAAGAAGAAGAAACAGAAGTTGGATCACTTCAATTTTATTATTTCAGGATTGACAAATTATGCCTATAGCTACCAGAAGATGATTTTTAAATTTTAAAAAATTTTTCAAGAGAAAATATATTTTATAACATGAAAATCATATGGAATTTAAAGTTGAATGTCTATAAATAAAGTTTTATTAGAACATGGCCACTTTCATTGGTTTATGTATGGCTAAAAAAGTAAAACTGAGTAGTTGCAATAAATATATGTCCTGCAAAGCCTAAAATATTTATTACATCAGAAGCATTTGCCACTCTTTCTTCCACGGAGCCACTGGAGTTTTTAATGGTGTTTTAAAGTTAAAATAGCAAAATAGAATACAAACTCTGAGGTACAATATTTTTGTTTGGTAAGTGTAAATTTTAGTTTATATATGAGATATTCTTGCTACTTTGATTAATATATGTTAAATAGAAAGTTGTTGTTCTCTTTCACTTGTTATTATAAAAATAGAGAATTAAAATTAATGATTAATATTATTGTACAGTGTATGTATGGATAGGCTACCATAACAAAACATCACAGAAAATTGAGACTTCTGGTCAAGATGTCAACACAGGTAAACACAGCTCACCCCCTCACACAATCACATCAAAATTAAAACTAAACTATAGAAAAACCATTATTCAGAATCATCAGAAACTGAGTTCAATGGAAATCTGACAACAACAATATTAAAGACCACATCCATCAAGACTGGTAGGAAGGATGGAGACATAAAACAGGCAGGTCTCACATCCATATGCAGTGGATAAATATCAGAGGTATATCTTGGGAGCAAGGAGTCCCAACCCCATACCAGTGTTCCTGTGCCAGGAAGATAAGTCCCCATAACTTCTGGCTACAAACAACAGTGGGTATTGAGTCAATAGTAGAAATTTCTAGAGTTCAAAGCAGTTTTTCTGAAAGAACCCACACATGGATTTATTCAGAATCACTCCCTCTGAGCTTCAGTACTAGGGTAGCAACTTGAAAGGCACCAGTGACGTACAGGAAGAAACTGAAGTGTCTGGAATCAAGACAAGAGCTGGTAGATAGCTTTTTCTCAGACAGAAAGGTGGGCAGAGGCCATTGTCCCTTTTTTGAGCCCTCCTCTCATAGAGCCATGAAGCCCACAGATGGGTGCCATATAAGGCTCTTTCAACACCATTTTCCCTACCCTGGAAACCCCTGAGACTCCATCCCACCCAACGTGCAAGCCCACCCAAGTTGTTGACAGTGGCTTATCCATATGAATGGCTGGTGTTGATCATGTTTCACAACTTCCTAAATACTCTGAAACAAGCAGCAGCCAGCCTCAGTGAGCCCCCAGCCACCTCTTGCTGAGTGGCCCCAGACCCAGCACTAGCGGGAACCAGCCTAGATTCAGAGCTTGGCTTCACCTGGGAATCTCCAAGCCCAGCGCAAGTAGTTGTCATCTCAGATGGCTTTATAGCTCAGGCAGAGTGGCCCCAGGCAAAACACAGGTCGGAGCTGACGTACCACCCAGGAAACCCCAGAGCCTGCACACCCAGTGGACAGCTACCAAACACATCAGAGCACCACTGTTCAGTCTTTGTACAGCTGATCCTCTGTGGAAGGCAGAAGTTGGTGGGCAGTAGTCACAACACATCCATGAAGAACACTGGCCTGGGTAAATTCCTCCCATTTATTTGCCAATAGCAACCGAGGCTCAACTACAAGAGGAGGGTATACTCAGCCCACATAGAGGTTGCACGCTGAATGCTCAGCTTGGGTGGTGGAGGAAGCTGTGCCCCTGGATCCTACAGGACACCTACTGTATTAGGCTACACTACCAAAACATGGAATCAAAGAAGCTCTACCTAATACGTAGTATACATAGAAACAAACACAGGGAGGCTGCCAACATGAGAAGAGAAAGACACATGGCCCAAATAAAAGAACATATCAAAACTCCAGAAAAAACTAAACAAAATGGAAATAAGCAATCAATCAGATACAGAGTTCAAAACACTGGTTATAAGGATGCTCAAGAGACTGAGGACCTCAAAAGCATAAAAAAGATCCAGTTAGAAACAAGGATACACTAATTGAAATAAAAAAGAATTTATAGGGAAACAACAGTAGAGTGGATGAAGCTGAGAATCAAATAAATGATTTAAAACATAAAGAAGGAAAAAAATCACCAATCAGAACAAGAAGAAAAAAAAATCCAAACAAATGAGGACACTGTAAACAACCTCTGAGATAACTTTAAGAGGTCCAACATTGATCTCATAAGGGTGCCAGAAGGAGAACAGAAAGAGCAAGAAATTTGAAAACTATTTGAAAAAATAATGAAAGAAAACTTCCCTAATTTGTTGAAGGAAATAGATGTGCAAGTCCAGGAAGCACAGAGAGTCCCAAACAACATGGATGTAAAGAAGCTCACTCTAAGACACATCATAATTAAAATACTAAAGCTTAAAGATAAAGGGAGAACCTTAAAGGCAGCAAGAGAAAAGCAGTTACTTACCTACAGGGGAGTTCCCATAAGACTGTCAGCTGATTTCTCAAAAGAAACTTTGCAGGCTAGAAAGAATTGTCAAGACATATTCAAAATCCTGAAAAGCAGGGACCTATAGCCAAGATTGCTCTACCTAGCAAAGCTATCATTTAGGATCTAAGGGCAGATAAAAAACTTCCCAGACAAGAATAAACTCAAAGAGATCATCATCACCAAACCATTATTTTATGAAATCTCAAAGGAGTTTAAGAAAATATAAGATTAATCTGTGAACAACAAATTGACAATAAATACATATCTAGCAACAACTGAATTAAAAAGCAACAACAAAACAAATAAGAACAGAGACAGAATCATGGCTATGGAGAGCATTTTGATGGTTGATGTTAAGGGAATGGGTGAAGAGGTGAGGGGATTAAGAAGCACAAATAGGTAGTTACAGAATAGCCATGGGGATATAAACTACAGTACAGGAAATGGAGTAGCCAAAGAACTTACCATATTTTGCTGTGTTCGATGTGCATCTTTTTTGCCCAAATTTCTAAGGGAGAAATAAAGATGCACACCATACATAGATAATATGAATCCCATATCTATATTAATGTTCTTAATTCTTTTATTTATTTTTTACATTAAAAGCGTAACTCTAGAAAGCAATAATGATATACATATGAAAAATAGTTCCTTGGAATATGATCGTTGGTTTTGTTTCTAAATATAAATAAAATATTGAATTTTAAAAAAGATATTTTTCCTGACAGTTTGAATCAAAAACATGGGTGAGCATTATACATGGCCAATTATTGTATATGTAGCATCCATGGACATGAACAGTGGTGTGGGGATTGCCTGAGGGAGTGGGGGGTGCTGGGTGGAGAGGGGCAAAGGGGGAAAATTTGGGACAACTGTAATAGCATAAGCAAAAAATATAATTTAAAGAAAAACATGCAAAACACCACAGACTGAGTGACTAAAACAGCAGAGAGGTCTTTTTTCACAGTTCTGGAGGCCGGAAGTCTAAGATCAAAGTATGAGATGCTTTGGTCTTCCTCAGGCCGGCCTCCGTGGCTTGCAGGTAGCAGCCTTCCCACTGTGTCCTCTCATGGTGTCTCCTCTGTATGCACGCATCCCTGGTTGCTATTTGTGTGTTCAAAGTTCCTTTTCTTAAAGATACCAGTCATATTGGATTAAGGTCCTTCCTTGTGGCATTATTTTAACTCAATTACTTCTTTAAAGGCACTTTCTCCAAATATAGTCCTGTGCTGAGGGTTAGAACGTCACCATATATATTTGAGGCAGACACAATTCAGCTGATAACATTCACGATGAATAAAAAATGTAGTCTTTGATTTTTAAGCCTCAAGGGAAATCTGATTTCATTTGTTCATTTTATAGCAGAGAAAAGAAAGATCTTTCTGAGGTGAGCCAGCAGAGAAACCTGGGAGTCCAAACCTGAACTCAATGCTCTTTCATCTAGAATTTACAGGATCATTTTTACTGTTTCTTTTATTAGCTGCCATTGAAATAGTAAGTTTGCATTACATCATTATATTAACTTTAGTAGAAAATCTCTTATTTTGATATTTACTCTATATATTATCATACATATTTGTTACCAATCTATGCAAAACATAAATTTGAAAAAAATCTTCATGAAAACAATAAAAATAAAAGGACTCGAAGCTCAGTCCTTTGAAAGAAATGCTGATAGAAATGTGACAAGAAATATTTGTACAGGCAGTTAGTACTTTTAATGATTACAAAGGGCTTTGTTCTTCCCATCTGTCCTCCAAACTGCCTTTTAAGGAAATAAAATATATTTGTGATCAGTTGGGAAATACTTTTGATGCAAGGGAAAATCAGGAATCATGTGTTTTCCATAAAATGCAGCAATTTAAACTCTATTCCAAGATGATAGAAATATTTGTGAAAAATGTAATTTAGTTACTAAAATCAAAGGTATTACATAGCAGAAAGATTTTTTCCTAAAATAAGAACATTTGAAAACTAAGACAATTTTTTCTACAAATTTCTCTGAAAATATCCCAATTTCTTAAAGTCATTTAGTGATCATTCAAAAAAGAAACCCAGACACTGTGATCTGAGTCTGAGGATAGACAAGTTTATTTATAAAGATTCGAGAGAATTTCAAAATGCTGGATGCTTATCGCACACATACGCTCCTGCAGTGAGCAGCGAGATGAATGGAGGCGCTGTCTTGTGAAACCTACCAGAAAGTGATCTTGAAAGCATAGCTAAGATTTTTCAGATAAGGAAGAAACCCTTTTTTAAAGGGTTAGGGTGACCCTGATTTCACAAAACATTTTTGTTTCTGTACAAAAGTCTGGGACCCATTTTAGAGTTTTGAATCTGTTCACAGAAATGGGCAAGGTGTACTTTAATAACTAACTGGCCGACTTCTCTGTCGGTATGCTCTCACGCTCTAGCAACATATTAGACACTTGGCATATAAACATGATCTGGAATTTGGGCCTCAATTTTTTCCCGCAGTCCCCGTGTGAATAAAATGAACTAGGAGGGCGAATAACAATTATGGAATGCTTTAAAGCACACTAGTTAGATTTTCAATACTAGTTGGGGTTGTGAATTTTTCTTTTGGAAATAATGTTTTATTTTTGCTGTTTGACTCTTTTTCTTCTACCGGATTTATTTATGCTATTCTATTTTTGCAAAGGATTTTTAGGTCATAGTTTGTAGAAAAAGGAGATTCTCACCAAAAAAAGAATTTTATGTATAGTTTAATCAAAACAGCAATTCTTAAAAAAACTGAATTATTTAAAAAATTAAGGTGATGTTTTAATGACACATGACAGTGTCAAAGTAATGATATATATCCATGTCTGACAATTCTTCATCTTATTCTTTTTGATATACCATGCTAAATATAGAAACTAAGGTATATTAATGAACTTTTTAAAAAGTAAAATATCGAGTCTTTTCAGTGGAAGAGTAAATAATTTTTTTATTTTCTCACCTCTCTAATAGAAGTTTCTGTCTTCTTCTTTTTGAAATTTTAATATTCACTAGATACACTTTTGATTTATTCAAAATAGAGGGCACAAGAAATTGGAAGGGAGTCATGCTACTGATTTGTCTTGAAAGGCCAAGTGGTTGGTTATTCAGACAGAACTTTGGCAAAGGAAGAAGCTTAAAAGGGGCATTGTGAGTCAGAGACTGGTTTTCCAGCCCTCTAAATCCTTAGGAACTTATGTCAGTATACTTTGAGATGATGAACTGAGACGCAATAAACTTACTAGAAACCGATTTATATAAAAAGTCCAGTAGCATCTAACTTGTAACAAAAACTAAAACTACAAAGCTAGCACAGTATATGTGTTCACATAGCAGCAAATGGAAAAAATGCCAAAGCCTTTGGCAGCCTTTGCTCCCATTGATTTAATCAGATCAGGCAAATTAAGCAATTTAAATTGTCATCATTGTTATCAGCAGCCTCCTGATAACCTGGTTTTTAACTCAAGCTTATTCAGAGATTTTAATTTACCTGACACAATGGAAATCTAAGGTGCAGAAAAACTTTTTTAAAAAATATATTTTGTGTTTGTGTGATACTAATAATTAACATATGCTTTTATATCTACAAAAGGAAAATGACTGTGGATTTAACTAAGCTCCTTTTCTTAAATTTGATATCATTTCAATGACTTTGATTTTTTTACCTCTATGTAAAGAAAAGATCTATTTTAAATAAACATTAGAATATTTGTGGTGATGGTTTCATATTCCTACTTCAACAATCTTTAGGAATCTTAGGTAGAATTCTGTTCCCTCACAAAAACTTCAGTGTTTGTTTTTTAGGTCTTTCAACTATTGAGACAGGCTCACCCATTTTGTGGAGAATAGTCTCCTTTACTTAAGGTCAGCTGACTATAAATGTTAACCACGTCTACAAAATACCCTCATAGTACTATCTGGATTAGGGTTTGATTGAATAACTGGGTACTAGAATAAATCATAAATTCCTAACTGGGCAGGTCACAGTGGGTAGTCATTTTAACTTTTTAGGGAGAGATTTATATTTGCCTTAATCAAGTCCTGTCCACTGTTTCTGGGCACCTACTGATACAGGGTGCAGCCAAGAGAGGGACGCAAATAGGGATTTGGAATGGGGTCCAGGACTCAAGGTGTCTAGGAAATATTAGAAAGACATATAAGATGTCCTTCCCACTTTCCCCTCAGGTGTGAGTTGGAGGAAGAGACACATGGAGCAGGAACATGCAGGGCTGTTTTGTACAGCAACAGCCTTGCAGCTAGTCCATGCCATGGTCATTTAACATATTTATAAACTTTAACTGATTGCATAGATATGTTAAATAGTTGTGACCATGCTCTGAGCCAGGGGAATGAAAAGGACTTCACCCCAAGATATAACTGGGGTGAAGATATCATCCAAGATATAACAGGTTACGGCACCTGCGTGGGAGCTTGGACAAGATTGGCTACATGACATGGGGCCAAACCTGCCCAGACTCACGATGGCAGCTCAGTAACCTTGGAATAACACAGGAATGCTGGCAGGTATAACTGATTGTAGGAGGAGTCGGAAATGGGGATAGAGAGAGGGGTTGGTGCGGGGATTTAAACCCAGACGTGGCAGCCTGGGAGAGGGAACCACACAGCTTTGCCAGAGTGGGGAGCCCCACAGCTTGGGTAGAGAGAATCACCATGTGACTTTAGCTGAGAACCGCTACTCGGTTTTGGCAGAGTGGCGACCCTCTCTCCTCACAGCTTTGCCGAGAAGAAACATGAGGTTTTGGCCAGAGTGGGAACACCTGCAGCTTTGGTAGAAGAGGACCACGTGGCTCTGAGGTGTTCCCTTTGGCCACGTGGCCTGGAGAGTGGGAGAGACTTTGCCTGGAAGAAGGGGGAAAGAACTCTTGCCAGTAGGCCATGAGAAGGTGCCACATGGCTTTGGATTAATTAGAGATCCTGCCTGGA
Source organism: Sturnira hondurensis (assembly GCF_014824575.4). Lineage (NCBI taxonomy): Eukaryota > Metazoa > Chordata > Mammalia > Chiroptera > Phyllostomidae > Sturnira > Sturnira hondurensis. The sequence continues at coordinate 14,644,255 of NW_028077105.1, read as the reverse complement.
TGGCGACACAGCTGACTGTGTCAGGAGACTGAATCCCGGACACCTACTTTTTTTCCTGAGTCATGTTATGCCAAATTAGGGCAGGGGGAGCAGGAAGCACAGTGGGCATCTATGGGTATCCAAAAGGACTTTGGTATTTTAATGAAGACATCACATCACCACTTTAGGCCTGTATAGTATGAAATAAACATTTCCTTTCTTTTTCACAAATCTCTGGCATTGAGAGACATCTTTTCTATGGGAACAGACAATGGAACCTGGTGGGAGGCCCTTTCGGTCATAGTATATCGCACCCCACCCTGACCCTGTGTGTGTGTGTTCTGTAACACTAGGTTAACTACTTTGAAATGCCTCTTTCAATCCCCCCTCTAATGTGTGAACCACCCTTTCAGACAGCTCCTTTTAACCACACTCAAGAGAGAAAATGATCTGGACTGTCCTGCAATCTAATCCCCACCCTGCTTCTCCCACCTTCACGCAGGCTGATTTATGTCCCCCCCTTAATTTCAAATACGTAAAAGAAACTTCAGAACTGTTTTTCTCCAGAACATCTGAGACCTTACTTTCCAGATTATGTCATCAATTTGGCTCAGATAAACTCTTACGTGCAGCATTATTCGTGGTGGCCAAGACATGGAAACAACTGAGGTGTCCTGTGATAAATGATTACGTGAAGAAGATGTGGTATATATGTTCATGTACGCAGCTAGGAGTGAACAAAAGAGAAGGGAACTAGACTGGCTGGGCCTGACTGAGTCTGGAAGTTAAACTAAATCAGGCTTAAGTTTGAAAGTTACAGCTGCAGACACCCCAGGGACAGCCAAATCCCCGCCAAAGGGTATCAACGTCCCTCTGTCCCCAGTGTAGGGGGGAAGCACTGGCTTTCTAATCTCCCAGGGAGAGAACTAGTCCACTTGCCTGGACTATAGGAGAGAGGAACGAATAAGAAAAAAACAATTCCTTTGCTAGCCTCAAGAGCCATAGAAACCAAGATGGTGCAGGGGGAGGCAAGCACAATCGCAGTACAAACAAGATGACGAAGCAGAACTTTGAGGCGTATGCAGTAGAAGCCCAAATGGTGACATAAATGGGTGGAGTCTAGACGGGACAAAACTGGGAAAAAGACCAGATTGGATAGGGGGTGGACACAGCACAAGCCCAGAAGGATTAGGAAAGAGATTGGTTGTTTGAAAGAAATCTTGGTCTCTTCCCCAGCCAGAGGTAAGATCACCAGAACTTGGCCATCCGGGTGTCACGTGCTCTCCCATTTGTCAGCACGTGAAGCAGCCACAGGGGGCTTCAAGCAGTGGCCTGGGTGCCGCAGTGTAGCGCACAGCTGAAATGCCCCGGAAGCAGACACTCTGCTGGACGACCGGAGCCCAGGGCCACGGCATGACAGTCCCAGATCCTGACCCCCACCACCCCCGCCCCCACGGTGGGCACCATCGTTCACCAGGCCGAGGACTTCTTCCACAGTGGGATGGAGCTGAGCCATCTGGTTTGTGGATGAGACACCGGGCAGCTAGGGACAGTCTGGGTTTTTTTCCCACTAAATTTTACCACTGCACCTCATTCTCTAACATGTGAGTCTCAAAAATGCTTTTCTCCTGACTCTATTGAAGAATGCTGTTTTCACCAGAAAGGGTGGATACCAGAGGGAAGGCAGGGTAAGAAGAGGTAGAAGAGGGTAAAGGGGTCAAATATATGGTGGAAGAAATTTTGACTTTGGGTGGTAAACACGCAAACATTATATACATATGATGCATTACAAAGTTGTATAGTTGAAAGCCATATCATTCTTTAAAACAATGTCACCTCAATACATTTAATGAAAAAATAAAATAGAATATTCAAAAAAGATTTACAGGTTTGGATATTCTTACATTGACATTTTAAAGATGTTAAGTACACAGTGATTTTTTGTTGTTGTTGAAGAATTAAAATATGTGTCACTGAACTGGTTTGTATTTGCACTTTACCTGTGTGAATTAAAAGGGAGATTCTATGGAAAGTAACCTCATAGGGTGAACTAATCATAAATCCTAACTAGGCAGGTCAGGGTGGGGAGTTCTGCTCGAGGCCTGTAACTTCTTTAGTAAAAGGTTTTAAGCCAGCCTTATTTATTATTCTTGTGCATCTACATTAACACATCTTTGAAATAACAGAAGTGATACCCCTTGAAGTGGTATTGATCCTCAAGAAAACATATAATCTTGTTAACTATCCTGTAACCAATCCCCACCTGGCTTTCTCCCACCTCCATGTATGGTCTTCCTTAATTTCCAGTGAATAAAAGAAGCTGAAAAACCGTTACTCTTAGAAACATTTGAGATCTCGCTCCCCGGCATGTGTCATGAATTTAAAACTCATAAAAACTCTACAGGTTTGGATGTTTCTTATCTCGAAAAGAGGTCCTATGTCTCCAAAGACTTCCAATTTTTAACATTAAACTTTTACTTTTTCTCAAAAAAAAATAGCAAGGTCTTCTGACACGTAATTTGGAGGAAGAACTTAAAGCTTGCCCAGTGCCCATAACAGCAAATTTTATTCTTTTTATCTGCTGCAGATTTTCAACTTGTGAGCAGCTTGGTTTAATTTTAATCAAAAACAGCTATTTCAAGCAGATGTTCAGAGTTCAAAGACATTATGCACACAATTACAAAAACTTTCATTTTCAGACAACAGGAGTAAACCAGTCTAACTGTAGCATACTTGGGGATTTGAATTACATCCTTGTCTTCTATTTAAGAATATACCTAATGTAGTGTTTCCAAGCAGCGAAGGAAACAATTCTGTCACTTTTCAAGGCACGGAAAAGCCAGAGCCAGGTCCCTGGGGAGGCTGCCTTTTATCCTCCTTCCAGATATGTAAATTGCTATCTCCAGGCAGAACTGTTTACACTCCTTCCAAACACAAGCTGCTTATCTTTACCAACAAAGATCACCTGGAATTACTGACCCAATTACATTATTTAGAGTAAAATTCTTGGCTACTTGCCTTTCCAATAGGTTGCCAAAAGATACCAGAAAGAGAATTTCAGCTAACATTCCCAAGCCTCTTAAAACCCATTGACTGAGAATTCTAAGCCCTTGCCCTCCTGGGTGTGAATATTTGTCACCTGCTGGGCTGATGTGTTGTCACATAGCTTTTGTCATTTATTAGGTCAGAATTGCCTGATGGGTTACATATTTCTGAAGGGGTGAATCAATATGAAAATAAACAAAGTGCAAAGGCAGCATTTTTATATAAGATTCTCTGCTCAAATAGTAATAAATTTAGATACATGTGATCCAGTTGTGATAAGCCAAGAAACACTGCAATTTATTTAATAACCTATTTTAGAAAAAAATGTTCAAAATTCTGGGTAGAAATAAGGGCATTTTATTCTTTGAGAAGATTGTATTAATGACCATGATGAAAGACTAAAACTGACGGGTTTCTAGGCTTGACTTGGTGTTGCCGCTAGTTACGTAGTTGGTGGACCTTGGGAAAGCTATTCTGCCTTTCTGAAACTCAGTTTCTTCCCCCAAAAACAGACAAGTGGGACTGACTATAGGAGCGTTTATCAGACTTACGGAATTCGTGGGTCAGTCAGATTAAAAACAAAAGAAGTTGATATTGAGTTGTCGTCTTTTTTTCCCTTTTTGCTAAATAAGAGCATTTTAAAAAATAAAAACTTCTACCTGCTATGGTGCTCACCATTTTATCGAAGAAGGATTTGAATACCAAGAAATGGGAACATCATAATCTCAGAATATCAGTCTCTTAAAAGAAATAAACCCAGACTGAAGAAAAAATAATGACATTGTCCTCGTTTGTCTCATGTATCCACAGGCCAGTAAAAAAACTGGTAAAGCCCCGTGCCTGGCCTCCAACAGTGTTTGGGGATTAATAGTGACAATAATCTCCAAGATTTATGATCCCTCTCATTCGCAGTCTAAAATGCTAAATTAGAGTTTATATCCTAAAATTACATCATTAAGTCATCACTTCCTTGTTGGCTTATTCTGTTTGTTTGTTGTCATCTATTTACAATCCATTTTTCCACATAGACTCTTTTCTTACTTAAATTCCACATTTTAAAGCACTCTTATATTTCCATAGGTAATCCCGCGTGCTCTCTTCTCAGTGTAGTTCTGTACACATATGTGAGACAATACTGGCTCTATACTCTGTGAGACCTTCTTTACCAGGTCACTTTCAGAGTGTATGACATGTCGCCAGACATTCGGAATGGCTGGAGAGATTTCTGTAAATGTTACGTCTGACCTTGGGAATGCCGTGATTCTTTCCCTATGTAGAGTTATACAAATAATCTGTCTGACATTTAAAGAAATGACATTCTCCTAAACGCATTTTACAGGCAAATAAAAGGATTTTTTATTTTAAATTGAGAATTCTTAGAGAAAAATATGCTGCCAAGCCTTCTGGCTTTTACATTTCACTTGTATTAGTAATTAACTGCCCCCATCACTTTTATTTTAATTTTCCAATGTCTCAGTAGTTTCTAACAACAACCACTTGGCTTCATAATCCTTATACTTACTCTTTTTCCTACCCCCCCTAAATACTGTTACGGGGTCGGGCCAACAGGGGGGCCCCAGATAGGGATTTGGAATGGGGTCCAGAAGTCAAGGTGTCTAGGAAATATTAGAAAGGTGTAAGATGTCCTCACCTTTTCCCCCCACCAAAAGGTATGAGTTGAGGGAAGGGACACTTGGAGCAGGAGCATGCAGAGCTGTTTTGTACAGCCACAGCTTTGCAGCTAGTCCATGCCATGGTCATTTAACATATCTATAACCTTTAACTGGTTGCATAGATATGTTAAATAGTTGTGGCCATGCTCTGAACCAGGGGGATGGAAAGAGACTTCACCCAAGATATAACTGGGGCAGGTAACCCAGGTTACAGCACCTGCGTGAAAGCTTGGACAAGACTGGCTCCATGACATGGGGCCACACCTACCCAGACTCACGATGGCAGCCCAGTAACCTTGGAATAATACAGGAATGCTGGCAGGTGTAACTGATTGTAGAAGGAGCTGGAAATGGGGCTGCAGAGGAAAGTTGGCACAGGGATTTAAACCCAAACTCAGCAGCCATGAGGGAGGGAACCACGTAGCTTTGCAAGAGTGGGGAGCCCCTCAGCTTGAGTAGCAAGAATCACCATATGGCTTTAGCAGAGAACCACCACTCAGCTTTGGCAGAGTAGCAACAACCCCCTCCCCGCAGCTTTGCCAAGAAGAACTATGTGGTTTTGGCCAGGGTGCGGACCCCCTGCAGCTTTGGGGTGTTCCCTTTGGTGACATGGCCTGGGAAGTGGGAGAGACTTTGCCTGGAAGAAGGGGAAAAGAACTCTTGCCAGTAGGCCATGAGAAGGTGCCACATGGCTTTGGATTAATTAGAGATCCTGCCTGGATGGCGACACAGCTGACGGTGTCAGGAGACTGAATCCCGGACACCTACTTTTTTTCCCGAGTCATGTTATGCCAAATTAGGGCAGGGGGAGCAGGAAGCACAGTGGGCATCTATGGGTATCCAAAAGGACTTTGGTATTTTAATGAAGACATCATGTCACCACTTTAGGCCTGTATAGTATTAAANCTGGATGGCGACACAGCTGACTGTGTCAGGAGACTGAATCCCGGACACCTACTTTTTTTCCCGAGTCATGTTATGCCAAATTAGGGCAGGGGGAGCAGGAAGCACAGTGGGCATCTATGGGTATCCAAAAGGACTTTGGTATTTTAATGAAGACATCACATCACCACTTTAGGCCTGTATAGTATTAAATAAACATTTCCTTTCTTTTTCACAAATCTCTGGCATTGAGAGACATCTTTCCTAAGGTGGTAGACAATCAAACCTAGTGGGAGGCCCTTTTGGTCATAGTGTAATGTACCCGCCTTGGCCCTGCAGTGTTCTGTTTTTGTCATCAGCACTTTCCCTCCAACTTGTATCTCACCCACTGGTGTTGTGGCAGCACGTCAGAGGTTATCTGAAGTCTACCTGATACCAGTGGTAGGTCTTCATTGCTGCTGGATGGAGGTGGATCCAAATCCAAAATCCTATTTTACAACTGATTCCTAGAGCCAACTGTCTTAGATGAGTTTCTTTGGGAGTCGGCTCTGATAGAGATTTTAATTGTAGGAGTAAGATCTGGAAAGGAAAAGGGGAAGTAGAAGTGGGAAGAGGGATACCCAATGTGTGATGCAGTTCCTACAGAGGATTTTAGACAATCCCTAGTTGAGGCAAAGGGGTTGGTGCCTTTATACTCCAGGACCTAACAATTACTGGATGTGGGCAACATTGCTTTAGGTGAAGAAGTTCTCTTGGTGGGAGTTGGGGGCGGGGGGATTTCTGAGAAGAGATTCAGCTGTGAGCCATCAGTAAGCAAGGATCCTAGCAGCTAAGGGATTGGGTACTTTAGTCTCAAATAAGAATCTATTCTTATGGATTTAATCATATCTTTCAAAGGAAATTTTTGGCTACCTGCCCTTTGTATAGGCTGCCAAAAAATATAGGAAAGAGTTTCTAACTTTTGTTACCACAGTATCCATTACAAATAAATTTTGATTTATAGCCTAGAAATGCTTATATCTATTATCTTCTTCAGACTCAGTCATTTATTTCTCATAAATTTAACAAATATCTAAAACATAACTAATGCACCAAGCAACTGGTTTGGGTAGGTATGGAATCTTGAAGCACGATGAAAAAAAAATTCTAAGTGGCCTTTAGAAATAAGTGTATGTGATGGTCACATATAACAGTGTATGTGACAGGCAACTTTCTTTCACATTTTGTGAGGAAGACAGTGAACAATTCATTAATTCATTCAGCTAATATTTGAATTAAACGTCTACTATTTCGATAGATCTTACGCTAAGTACTAAGGAAATTACAATGAAGACAAAGCATGTCCCTGTTCTCAAAGGTCTAATATATTAGTGGGAGAGGTGAAAAAACATATAAAAAGATTATTTCAGATAGTTACAGGCGCTATGGAGAGAATAACAAAGAGTAATGTGATGAAAAGTAACAGAGAGTGCAGGCTGGTCAAGAAGGGTTTTCTAAGCAATAAGCATTTGAGATAAGACTTGAATGGTGAGGCTATGCCATGCAAGTAAAGGGCAGAGGGACACATGTTCAAGCACAGGCACCAAGCGAATGCCCCCAGGGGAACAGGAAGAAGGGTCAATAGAAGTATGGCGGGGTGGAGTGAGGAGGGATGGTAGACGGTCAGGACAGAGAAGTGGGCATGCCTTGCAAACAATGGAAAGAAGTTTGAATCTTGTTTTAAGTTTTGGAAAACCATTGCAGAAATTTCAGCAGGCACCTGAGGGATCTGATTTAAGTTTTTTTAAAAGGTCATTATGACTATCAAGAAAAAAATTGAATATGTGGAGAGAGATGTTGAGACAGGTCCTCCAACTAGAAGGAGATTGCAGTAGTCTAGAATATTGATGTCGGTGACTAGATAGTATTTTAACAATAGAGATGGAGTTCAATAAACATTTACTGAATACATTGTGGAGACAGAGGCTAATAGATTGATTCTATTTTTATTTTATCACATTCTAGACAAACGAATGAAATAAAAGTGGTGAATACTTTGAAACTGATGTGATAGGAATTAATGGAAGAGACTTTTTTACATATGTAGAAATAACATGATCGTGGAACTCTTTTTCTGAAGGTAATATCTGAGCAGAGATCCAAGCCATGACAATGAATTGGCCCAGTGAAGGTGTGGGCAAAGGCGAATAGTCCCAATGGAAAAGTCGTAACACCAAGATAGAGGTTTGAGTTAAACAGAAGCCCATGATGGCTGGAGCACAATGAAGGAAGGGAGATGCTGTGAGATACGTTTGAAGAGGAAAGAAATAGTTACTCACTACTTTTGTTGCTACACCTGTGTTGAAATCAGTAGTTCAATGATTATATAAAAAGCTGTGCACGGAAATTAGAGGAAGACCAGCACAGCTGCAGGAAGAATGAAGTTTTTATGACTTGCACTATTTGGTAGAGCTGGTTTGTTTGACCACCTACTTATTTCCTAGGGCCACTTAGAGATTTTTTTTTTCATTGTGCTTCAAGATTCCATATGACTGAGTAAATGAAAAATCCATTTGTGGCTTTATTTTTAAATTTAGAATTAATTTTTGGCAGGTTTACTAACAAAATAATACAGAACACATGCAATGTTCAAAATGTTCTAGCTTTTTCATATTTATATAAGACAACACAAATATTATTATACTTATTTTATCAATGAGTTAAAATGAGTCATGAATCAGGTTAGTGGATTTGGCCGATGTGAATTCACAATTAATGGAGGAATGTGGGTTAGGATTCAGGTCCCTCATTTGTTGGTGCATAATCCTTTTTAATAGACCCCTTCTTCTCTGTAAGTGATGAATCATCACAGAGAACAGTGTTTAGCAAAAACTAATTTTGAATTTTTGCTTAGTATGAGCATGACTACAGAGAGAAGCTGCAGAAAACAGCTTTCTGCACAGTAAGAAATGCTTACATGTCAAAGTAATGAGGAAGAAACAAACTGAGAAGTTCAAAAGCTGAAAGGGAAATATTGCTTAGGCCTTTCTTCTCCCATTTTCAATTTTTCCCTTTCCAAAAGTGCCAATTTTTTAAGATCAAGAAAAAAATAAATAAACAATTGGTCTCTCACTCAAACCTACTTTACAACTAGGGGAGTTGGTCCTTAGAATACTTTTGTTTTTAAAACTATACTTCTTTCCATTTTAACCCCATAGATTAACTTCAGGTTTTTTTTTTCTTAAGTTCAGATTTTAAGCATCTGGAGAGCAGGAATGGCAATGTCCATGCATTCCATGCAGGTGTAAACACGTGGCAATCGTTTTCAAAAGGTGATTTAGCTGCTTTTTAAAAAAGAGTTACAAAAGGACAGTGACTACGTATTGTTGGTTCAATTAACTAATAAACGCCTTTCAAAAGAATATAATCATATCTGAAGCTGAGTCTCAACATGTTCAAGCAGGTACATGTGGGTTTGAAAACTTCCATTGATCGTAGGTTGTGGCTGACTTGATAAAAAAGAGTGCACATGTAGACTAAAGCATGTATCTAAAAACGATAAAACTTCATCTACTTTTCCTGAGATAAATCTTTAAAAAAACATTAAGCTGAAACTCAGTTGAATAATTCTGCATACTTCTGCTATAAAAGCACCAGGTTTATGTATCAATTGATCCGCTGACAGTGAAGATGTAAGAACGCTACTTCAAAGTAACGTAATGCCTTTAAAATGTGTTGTTTGTTCATATGTTAGAACAGGAACTTGATTGTTTTCAATAGTATATTTGGATACACATAGGTTGTTTTGCAGTATAAAGTTTTGAGACATGAGTGGATAATTGTGAGGTTCCCTATTCTTTAGTTTCTCCATCTGAAACAACAACAATAAAATTATATTCCTTCTTCATCTTGACAATTAATTATTTACCATTATATGGAAGAATCTCAAATTAATAGTCACAAAAAAGATTTCTCAGAAGATTTAGTTCTGAAACTGAATTTTAATGGCATAGGTAAAAAATTTAGTGTGCATATAAAATATTTTAATCACAATAATCTAAAATATTATGATAATGACCTAATTATTATTATTAACTAGTATATGGTTATAAACATTTAAATGTCTATTTGATGTGGTTGAAACAAACTCTAAGATGAAAGCCAACAACCTTCCTGTTCTTTGTTCTTCTTCCAAAACCTTCTCTATTGATCGGAGCTATTCACCTAACACTATTTATGCTAGACATCTGAAAAGACATGTTTGAAAATGTCTGTTCTTTGAGGGATAAAAAATTTTACATGCGGTGTATCCTTTGCTCTCTCTCCCTCTTTGTATTTCATGGGTGGTAAAATCACTGCATGTTTTGTTTCCCCAAGACTGTGAAAAATATTAATCTGTTAAACTGAACATTTTCATACAAAGGTTTTATCAAAGAGAAATAATATTTTTTCTAAGGCGGGTTTTTTGGGGGGATATCTAAAAAAAGATCAAATACAGATATGCTTAGTAACAGTAAAGAAGCAATTACCTCTTTGCTCACATCTTTCTGTTATATCAGATGTGCATTATACTACATTTGTGGTTCTTCAATATCTCCTGCTTTGAAGACTGAAATACTTTACATAATTCATTTTTGTCAGAGAATGATCTTAAAGTACACTCTATAAAAAGTAGAAATGAACTTCAATACACTGCATTGATACACCAGGAAATAGTCTGGAGCCTCACTATGGAAACTGTCAGAATTTGAGAAAGATTTGTGTTAGGCATGACATAAAATACAAAAATTTGAATTTCTTGCACAAACTTAAAACCAAAACATATTATAACCTTTCTGTGTTTTGGACCCAATGTGTCTCTGTCTATTTGGATAAAAACTATTGGATGCACATTTTCTGGTGAATTGTCAACAACAAAGCATGGAAACAGATGTGTTTCTGCTATTTTCATTATTAGGGACGTAAAAGCAGCTGTGCTGGTCTAGTGTGTGAGGAAGGCTTCGTACTTGGGGAGATGGAAAAGCTGGCAGTGCAGACAAGGGTTTGAAGCATCATGAACATCTTCAAACAAGGCCATTCCTGGGCATCACTCAGGGTTTTACTCCTTTCTGGAATTAATTCTGTTTCTCTGGTATCAAAGTTCTGTGTGGGAACACATGCTAGTGCTAGGTAAAGTTACATGGTCTTAATTTGCATAACACAGGAAGAAAGACTATCTCATAATTGGACTTTGTGAGAATTTTAGACTTTGTCATTTAAAATAGTCACTGTAGCTGATCACATTTGGGGGTGACAAATACAAACTATTAATTATGCTTAGTTCTACTAAGACTTTCTGGATAAGAAGGATCAAATATGCCTTTTCTAGGCACGATACACCCAGTGGGGAAGAAACTTAGCATGTTTGGTGAAAGAAAAATAAATCAAAGTATAAAAACAAGTCTTCTTTCATGCACTTGCAGACCTGACAGTAACCAGATGGTATTTTGCATTGAATCAGTGTTTTTGTGAAGAAGGACTATTTTGGGCCTAGTTTGGAAAATTTGTCACAGTAGTTCATTTATTTCAAGTTTTCCCTTCCTTCTGTGGAAGTCTGATGTTTGTGTTTATGGGTGTGTATCTGTGTCCCCTGGGCACGTGTATGTTTGGGGGCAGGGGGGTACTTAAAATTGTAGTTACGTACTCATCCTACTTGTATATGGAACAGAGGTCATCTCTTAGCAAAGAGAGAAGAGAAAAAAATATGAGAACGATGAAATTGGGTTTCTCTGTTGATCTGAAGTTTGAGCTGATGTAAAATTGGTGATCAGGATAAGAAAAGACTAAAGTGAAGAGACTGATAAAGAGAATAGTGACATATTCAATTCTATACATATTTTTTAAGCACTGCATTTACTGATAGTACCTTGAGAAATTTTCTCAAGGAGAAAATTTTCTTTTACCTTGAGAAATTTTCTTTTACCTTGAGAAATTTTCTCAAGGAGGAATAGGATTAAGAATGAACACAATGGGGGACTTCCAGTCAAGATGGCAGTGCAGGCAATCATAGTTTGCATGAGTTTCACAACTTCCCAAATCCTCTCAAACAAGCTACAGCTGGCCTCAGTGAGTCCCAGGTCCTGTACTAGCAGCAGCCAGCCTAGATTCAGAGCTTGGCTTTGCCTGGGAATCTCCAAGTGCAACACAAGTGGCAGCCATCTCAGATTGTGTTATAGCTCAGGCAGGGTGGCCCCAGGCAAAACACAAATGGGGGCTGACCTTGGCCTGCACCACCTAGGAAACTCCAGGGCCAGCACACCCAGAAGACAGCTACAGACTACATCAAAGCACCACCACCCTGCCCGTGCACAGCTGATCTTCCATGAAGGGTAGAGGTTGGTGGTCAGTGGTCACAACCAATCCTTGCAGGTGACTGGCCTGGGTAAATTCCTCCCATTGTTCTCCTAATAGCAACCAAGTTTCAACTACAAGAGGAGGGTATACTCAGCCCAAATGAGCACCCACATCGAGCACCCAGCTTCAGTGATAGGTGAGGCCGTGCCACTGGACCCTACAGAACACCTGCATTAAGCCACACTATCAAAACATATATGTAGAACAAACACAGGGAGGCTGCTAAAATGTGGAGACAAAGGAACATGGCCCAAATAAAAGAAAAGATCAAAACTCCAGAATAAAAGCTAAACAAAATGGAGATACGCAATCTATCGGATTCAGAGTTCAAAAACACTGATTATAAGGATGCCAAGGAATTTAGTGAGGACCTCAGCAGCATAATAAAGACCCAGTCAGAAATGAAGAATCCACTAATTGAAATGAACAATTTATTTACAGGGTAACAACAGTAGACTGGATTAAGCCAAGAATCAAATAAATGATTTGGAATATAAGGAAGCAAAAAACAACCATGTAGAACACCAAGAAGAAAAAAGAGTCGGAAAAATTAGGATGATAGAAACAGTCTCCGAGCAACTTTAAGAGGTCCAATATTCACTTCATAGGGGTCCTAGAAGAAGAGAAAGAGGAAAATATTGGAAATCTATTTGAAAAAATAATGAAAAAAAACTTCCTTAATTTGAGGAAGGAAATAGACATGCAAGTTCAGGAAGCACAGAGAGCCCCAACAACATGATTGCAAAGAGGGCCATTCCAAGACACATCATAATTGAAATGCCAAAGCTTAAAGATAAAGAGAGAATCCTTATTAAGATTCTTGTAATAGCAGCAAGAGAAAAGCAGCTACTTACCTACAGGGGAGTTCCCATAAGATTGTCAGCTGATATCTCAAGCAGGCTAGAAGGGATTGGCAAGAAATATTCAAAGTCAAAAAAGCAGGGACCTATAGCCAAGGTTGTTCTATCCAGCAAAAGCTGTCATTGAGGATCAAAGGACAGATAAAGAGCTTCCCAGATAAGAACAAACGAAAGGAGTTCATCATTACCAAACCATTATTCTATGAAATGTTACAGGGGCTTATTTAAGAAAAAGAAGATCAAAACCATGAAAAATAAAATGGAAATAATACACATCTATCAACAACTGAATCTAAGAAAGCCAATAAAGCAAACAAAAAGAACAGAGGCAAATCATGGATACAGAGAACAATTTCACGCCTGCCAGATGGGAGGCAGGGTGTGGGCCAAATGGGTGAACAGGTAAGGGGATTAAGAAATACAAATAGGTAGTTACAGAATAGGCTGTACATGGGGATGTAAAGTAGAGTGTAGGAACTGAGCAGCCAAAGAACTTACACCCATGACCCATGGGCATAAACAATGGTGTTGGGATTGCCTGAGGAAGCAGAGGGTTGCTGGATAAAGAGGGGCAAATGGGAGTGAAAATCAGGGCAACTGTAGTAGCATACTACATATGCTACTACATAATCAATAGTAGTAGCATAATCAATAAAATATAATAAAAAGAAAAAAGTATGAATAGACTTTACATGGGCTATAGATAAACAAACCACAAAATTCAGGAAAGTATATATTGTGCTTTAAAATAAAGATGCTGCCCTGGCTGGCATAGCTCAGTGGATTGAGCGCGGGCCTGTGAACCACACGATGCCTGGTCACGGCACATGCCTGGGTGGCAGGCCAGTTCCCAGCAGGGGACTCACAAGAGGCAACCTTACATTGATATTTCTCTCCCTCTCTCCTTCCCTTCCCCTCTAAAGATAAATAAATAAAAATTTTAAAAAAATATATAAAAGATTTAAAAAAATAAAGATGCTACGCTTATTTTACGTAATTGTGTGAGAGAAGCACTATACTGTATGTAACTTTAGACTTTCCAAGGTATGGAAGTAGCTGGAGGTGTTTCTATGAAATGATATTCTGTAGTGTCTTTGCATTCATTTTACACACACTGCTCATGTGCCAGAATCTCCCAAAACCTTTTGAATTTTTCCCGGTCTTGTTATAGATCTCAAAAGACTCATTATGAAATAATATGAAAAGAGGAATGAGGAAGAAGAAAGTATTTAGGTACGGGTTTTAAAAAGCCTTGGCATAAACTCTGAAAGTCCTGCTATGCAAGCAATTATGGAGAGGCACTCAAAAGTCTCTCTTTCCCAGGTGAAATATTTTTGACCTTGTAAGTTCAGCTCATATAGTAATTTTAATTTTCAAACATTCCTTTCTTTTCTCCTCTCTCTCTCTCTCTCTTATTCTTTTTCTCTCTGTCTCTGTCTTTCATCACTCTTTTCCCTTTTATTTCTGGTTTTCCAAAATGGTATTATTACTGGCTTATAAAAGTGTTCTTTAAAGGCACAAATTTGGTAAAATCCTATTGCTTTTTAAATCCTGGTTTTAAAAAATAATGGTCCAGGTTGTCCCTCCTGAGCACTCTGGACTGATTATAGATTGAATGCGAACTCAAGGACCTCCACTCTGTAAGAGCAGGAGGTTTTAGCAAATATGGGGGAAGGAAAGCAGGTGGTCTGGTGCTCTGCTTCTTCAGGTAGCACCTCTTAGAGATGTTAATGACCTTGTCTTCACCCCCACAGCAGGGCCAGCTCAGATCAACTTCTAAGTTTTTATCTTGCTCACCTCTTATATTCCCACCTTCTCACAGGACATTTAATATCCATTTCTTTGGCCTTGAACTAAATATTGTGTCAGTGCAGAGAAGTGTAAAGAGAGCAGTAGATCCCAAAACCATGTTCACTCACAGCTTTTACACTCAGCTGTGAAACTGAGTCCGTAAGTGAAAAATCTCTTAACTTTCTTTTCCCCAAGTCTGATACATTGACTCATATGCATATCTTCCAGCCTCAGAAGATGAGACCTCCCTCATGATTAAAGTCAGTCTCTCCATCACACTCATGATTTTCTTTCTTCATGACATGAGCTGTTACTCTATTTGTTGTCTCCCACCCCCCAAATCCCAGTCAATCACTGAACTCCCTTCTCTTCCCCATTCTCAATGAACTATATTACAGACAACTCTTTCCCATTTTTAAACTCCCATCATGACCTCGTTGCCTCCTTTAGTTATTACCCTGTCTTCCTTTTTTCCTTCCCCTTCAAACATCGTAGCAGTATTTGCGTACTCTTTCACAATTTTCTCCACTCATTCTTCAAACTACTGCAAGTCATTGCCCTTCAAAGCAATTCTTTCACCTAACCCTGATTCTCATCTTACTTTGCTGACTTTCTTTCCCAGTTTCATCAGGGCCTTCTTTTTTCTCACTTCCCTCTGAATTTGGATGATTCTCAATTTCCTTTTAATTGTATGTACTTTATCTGAAAGATATTTTGTTTTATAGGTTTAACTAGTATCTATTCACTAAAGATATCTCCCCTTCATGGATTTCTCCAGTGTAGTTTTCACCTGAGAAAAAGTAACTTATATTTACCCTCTCTGAACATTTACACCTGGAATTCATAAGGCTCTTTTATCTCAGTGTCTCCCAAGTGGAATCAGTCTCCTTTCCTTCTCCTCATGTGATCCCATGACTTTGCCTTCTTCCTTTCTCTCACACCATTACAACCGAACCACCACCAGTTCTATAGACTTTATTTATTAAATATTTCTTGACCCTGTTATTACTCTCTTGTCATGTCTTACCTGGATTACTATAATAATCTTCTAACTGTGGTCCCTGTATCAAGATTTTTGTTCTTTAAATCTATTTTTCACACTTATCGGAATGAAGTGTCAAAAAAACTCTTTGGCTACCATCCCACCCAACCTAGAAAATGGCCCTACTTGACTTAGTATATAAATATTTTATCATATGCACTCTGCTACATTTTCAGTTCTGTCCCCAGTCTCAGTTTTCTTGCCAATATTTCTTTTCATTCACCAGATTTCTCTTGCCTTTATTACCGCTGTTTCCTCTAACCGAGTCATCCTTTCCCCACATCTTCACCTAACTTCTGCTCACCTTTCAAGGTATTATCTTCTTTACAAAGTGTTGCTGAGTGGTCTTCAAGATCTCCACTCCTAGATGAATAATATTTATTCTGGTTATTTGGGAGTCTCACAACATCTGCTAAATATTGGAAGCCTGCCAGGTAGTAAAGGTCAGGTTGAGGGCATTGATTTTTCATCAAAAGCAAATGTTTCACTGAGCCTCTAGGTGGTATCCATTAGGTTGAGAAGGTGGAATGGGAGAGTAGAGCACAGAAACAAATAAATAAAAACAACAACACCTCTCCCCCCCAGTGATGCCAGATCTTAAAATTATGTTAAAAACTTTGGCTGTGGTTACTCCCAAGTGGGATTGAGTAGGATCCAATCATTGGAAACCTGTTCAGGTTTTGAAGACACTGTATTGTCAAAGAATCTACGAACTAAGCTTAAAAAGACTTTGATAGCTCAAGCTCTAAATCAAATTATTTTCTACCTAAAGAAATGAGACTGAAAAAGCTAAACAACCCTCAAATATACTTCAGAGATGGCCAGAGAGGACAGTAGACTAGAAAGGAATTTTCCAAAGGGCAAACTCATGGGCTCCTCACAGAGAGAAGAATCAGGGGTAGTCAAAGTGTGTTTAAAAGAATTTCTCTAGGGTCAAGTCAAGGAACATGTATAAAGGACCCGTGGACAAGGACAATGGCTGGAGGATTGAATGTGATAGGGTGGGTGGGCAGGGCAGGGGAGAGTAATGAGGGGAAAATGGGAACAACTATAATTAGACAGCAATAACAACATTTTGAAAACAGAATTCACTCTAAGGTACTTTTTATCCAATACCCCTTGATCATCTCTATGGACAGATGACTGTTCAGTATTTCTCACTTTCCCTGTTTAAAATTAAAGACTTTATGACAATTATTCGAGTCATATTTCAACATTTTAAATGTGGTTTATGGGGGGGGGCACCTAACTTGACTTTTATTTTATAGGTTGTCAGATGTTCATTGCAACTTGGAGAGGGCTTAACTATGCTCTGCATATGAGAGGAGTACCAGAGTCTATGGATAGGCCAGAGGGCGGACTGTAGAAGAGACGGCTAACTAGTCCCCAGTGTGCGTTCTCCTCATCCAAGGTAATGGAATCCAACTCTTACAAGGCCATCCAAAATAAAGAGTACATTTTCTAGCTTTCCTTGCAGCTGGTTGTGGTTTTATGATTCAGTTCTGACTTTAGAGGAGAAATATTGTGTGCTTCCAAGATTTTTCCTTAAAGGGATGCCCTCTTCTTAATCCCTTTTTCTTTTCCAGTTATGGAAAGAGGGGGTTAGTCTATCAATGGAACACAAGATGGGAGCCACATGTCATGAAGGTTAGAGCAATAAAATAGAAGGGGCCTTTGTTCTTCATACTCACAGAGCTGTTATGTAAGCCCAATGGCTCATTTGGGGTCTCACTGTATCTCAAGACAAAGGTGCTATGAAAACTAATGTAAATTAAGTGAGGAAAAGTTTTACAAATAGCATCCAGATAATCTAATGTAATTAATTCAACTTTATTATTAAACTGTGTATTCATTTGGAGAGTTTTTGTGTTTTTTACTTTTTCAAAAGTAGTCCAAACTTTCCCTGGAAACTGCAGTACCACCGTCTTTCATGTATAGTTATTTTTTCATTCCAATCCTCATTCTACTTGGGTGAGGGGATGAAATTTGAGCTGAAAGTGTGGCACAATTGGAGAATAGATGGAAATGAATTACCAGGATTTAGGCTCCCAACTTTGGATATGTATCTATAATGTTTCATCTGTATTAAGAAAGTAGGTACTCATATCACTGCATATTTTAGTAAATATTAATTTGTAATGGTCAAAATCACCAAAAGAGTAATTTCAAATGAGCACACACATTATAAAAGGCGAAGTTAATTAGAGAAATCTAGGGAAGTTGTAATAGTAAGCACATTTATGAGAGAGCTGGGACATTGATGGATAGAATTTCCTTGGAACATCTAGGAAGTTTTAAGGTCATTTTATTTGTGCCTGTTGGATGCTGGGAAAGACAGAAGTAGGCTTATAGCTTGCTGTATGGAAAATAACATAACAATTAATAGATAATAACACAAGAATAAACTCCATATTTTATATATTTACAACTGTAAACTTACTATTGCTCCATCCTGTATGTTGCCCAAAATTAGATATTTCTCTTCTGCTTAAGTGTCCTCCCCTTTTCTGGCTGAGGAGGGTATTTCAGATGATAGGGGCAGGCTTTAAATGCCATCTCGTGGGTCCTTACAAAAGACAGGGAGATTCAATACACAGAGAAGATGTTGTGAACAGAAGCAGAGATTAGAGGAATGTAGCCATAAGCCAACAAATGTCAAAAAATGCTGGCAGGCAGCAGAATCTAGAAGACTCAAGGAATAGATGACCCCCAGAACCCCTGGAAGGAGAATGATCCTGCTCACACCTTGGTTTTGGACTACTGGCCTCTAGCACTATGAGAGAGTAAGTTTCTGTTGTTTTAAGTCACCAAAGTTGTGGTAAGTTTTTGCAGCAGTTACAGAAAAAGGACACAATGAGATAAATTATAACTACAATATATACATTGAATTGTTTCCTCTTGCTTTAGTTAGTGTACATGGCAAGGCTACTTGCTCGTTCATTTTTTTTAATTCACCCTGTAATTAAGTTCTTTTCTGGTGATTAGCTCTTTGTCTCTGTGTGTGTGTGTGCATGTTTTCACGTGTCTTTCGGCATTTAAACAGAGAATGCAATGCTATGGCTATCTTTTCTACATGGCTCCTTCTTTCCTGCTCTTCATGACTTGTCTTTCTAGCCTCTTTCTGGGAAAAAAGGCTCTGAGTAAGTTAATTACCTGAAGCAGCTTCCTCTATTAACACTGTTCTTTGCTGATACATGCAAGCATAATTATGACTCTACTTGGCCTGGCAGTATGACAGACATTTGATGGGTGAAATGTTTTATGATGTCTTTTTTCCCTAAGAATCCTACAGGCCTTTATTATAGTCTTATTCATGAAAAAATAGACCATATGTTTTAAGGAAGCAAACAGCTGAGATTCAGCAGTCAGCAAACTGGTCTACAGACAAGGGAAGCCAAAACTTCTGCTGTCATTTACTCGTGTTCTATCAGGGGAGATATACAAGAGAGGTATCATACTCAAAAACAGAGAACCGATGTGGTTTTTGTCCCCCTCTATCACAAACTATGTTTCATCATAGAGATTCTATTGATATAGCTCATTGGAAATGGATGATGACAAATACTACTTCAGGAAAAAGCAAGACATGTGATAGTGAAGACCTGTGTTATGAAATAGCTAGTCAGCCCACCTTTGGCCCAGTTGCTTGAAAAGAGAAATAAAAGGTGAGACAGAAATAAGGAAATGAGATGATCAGACACATGGAGGAGGGCATGAGGGTCTGACTTTACTTTCCATTAGGTTTCTGGGTGAAACCCACAGAACAGAATGGCTACACAAAAATGGCCCGCACTGGGTGAGTAGGCAGAGTGTCACAGACACATTAAGATAGGGGTTTGTTTTCCCATCAGGACCTCCTCCAGGTCCTATGTAATGTGAATGCTGAGTTAACAGCCAGTCCCCGGGCAAACCAAATGGACTCAAATATAAGTTCCTTAGGTACAGATGTCAGCAGGAAACACCAGCAGAAAGGATGGGACCAAGCCAAACACAGCTCACTGGATCTGGCCAGAATACTAATGGTGGCTAAAGGCGTGGGTATGGAGCAGACTGTCTGGGTTCAACCCCTGGCTCTGCCATTTACAATGAAGTAATATGTACAAAGAACATCGCATTTCTGTGCCCCAGTGTCTCCAACTGTACAAAGAAAACTAGTAAAAGCATTTACTTATAGCATTGTTGCAATGATTAAATTAACCTGGGAATGCACAGTAGTCCCCCATAATTCATAGGGGATATCTCCGAAGACCCCCCAGTGAATGATTGAAACCAGACAGTACTGAACCTTAAATGTTTTTTCCCATACATACATACCTATCTATGTAAAGTCTAACTTATAAATTAGGCACAATAAGAGACTAACAACAATAACAGATAATAAAATAGAACAATTATAAGAATATACTGTAATACAAGTTATGTGGGTCTGGTCTCTCTTGCTCTGTTGATAACCAATCCAATATCTGAGACTAAGTGCTATGAAGTAGTGGATATGACATACAGTGTGGACACATCGGACAAAGGGGTGATTCACATCTGGGCAGAACACGGTGGGGCAGCAAGAAATGTCATCATGCTCCTTGGGATGGTAGGCAATTTAAAACTTATAAATTGCTTATTGTTGAAATATTCCACGAAATATTTTGAGACTGCTGCTGAGCTCAGGTAAGTGAAACCATGGAAATACTCTCTTTTTACTGTATGCACTGATATATTGTTTGAAGATGACTGACTTGACTATACTAATCTTATTTCTATTGTCATTAAAACAAAATGTTTGGAAAGCATCCTAAATAATACATGTCTATTGTATTAGACAGTTTAGAAAATGGTGCTGAGCCAAAGAAAAACAATTCATTCATAATCCCATGTGTCACAAGCAACAATGATACAAACTTTTCCTTGTGGAACTATACTTAGATGTAGAACTTTAAATATTGTGTTTTTGTATTTAGATGTAGAACTTGATGCATTTTATTTTATTTTTTGCAAAATAATGTTTCCCAGAGATGTGTCATTAAATTTTCATTCTATTGCTTTGTGATTTATTTTCAACTCCCATTTTCTATACTACTTATATCTCTAATCCAGATGTTAGTCCTGTACACCACACTACTTCATCCTGTGCTACTGTGTACTTGACTTGAGTATCTTCTAGGAAGCCCAGATTCAATGAATCAGGTTTGAAATGTATCAGTTTCTACAGTCTTCACAGTCTGAATTTTGGTAAATGGCACCATAATTTATCAAATCCATATTTTTAGGCAAGTTCTCATCCTCGACCTATCTCATTCCTTTTCTCTCCATAGCTAAAAGTAACCATGTTCTACAGATTCTATATACTCTATGACTATCAAATCTAAATTCAACTATCCTCGTTGCCATTGTTTCAGTTCAAACTTTCAAAATATTTTTATGGTATGACAGCCATTTAATTTTTGTCTTGCTACAACTTAATCTTTCTTTTAAAAATAAACCTGATTATTGTCACTCTATTATTTAAAACTCCTCAATGGCCACCTTCTGTATAAAGGCTGAACTCCATCATAGGGCACACAAAGCATTTCATGATGGGTCTCCTGTGTTTTGGTGTCTTGTATCTTATTGCTATTTTTTGCACCCTCATTCTAGTAGGGGTGCATCTCCAGTTTCCCAAACATACTCCAGCCCCAAATTTGCCTACAGTTCTTGATAGAACACCTGGCACCACACAGTCATTCAATACATGCTTATTGAATACAAAAATGGAAGCTTAAGAGAACCCCCAGAGCTACAGTGTGAACATGTGAAATAGCAAACTGTAGAGACACAAAATTCAAGGGAAAAAGGAGCTGTATCAAAGGATTCAGAACACAGAAGGAACATTTGAAATCATGGAGATACAGTATTCAGGGCTGCGTATTCCAACCCATGCTGTCCAATAGAAGCATAAGATGAGCCACATAGACCATTTTTTCAGCATTTATGTAGCCACACTTAAAAAGTGAAAAGAAAGAAGTAAAAATAACTATATTAAGGCAATCCATTTAAGCCAGTATATTCAGCATATTTTTATTTCAATGTCTAACCAAAATACAAATGAATGAGGCATTTTAGATTATTTTTTCTTAATAATTATTTGGAATCCAGTGTGTATTTTACACTTATAGCACATTTCAATAAAGGATAGTCATATTTTAAGGGCATGATAGTCACATATTGGGAGCTGCAATGGACCACACAGGGCCAACACCTACCGAGAGAAAGAAGGGGCAACCTGGTCTATCACAGCGTTGTTATCAGTGCAGTAAAACAGCGTGTTTCCAGAAGTTCAAGTTTGAAGAGTTTAGGAACACTATATCTCACTACATGTCCGTGGGATCTAATATGAATCAGAGAAGTTGAAAAAATTAATGAGTGAAAGTCAGGAAGAAATTTTATGGTGGAGAGTGACAACAATAATGGTGACTCAGAAATAGGAAGTTCAAAATGGAAAGTTGGGTTACTATGGTACTAGAAAACAAAATATAGCTACTTCAGATAGGTTATCAAAAAGTTTATGGATTTAGGCTTTGCCAAAGGCTGAGTGTGTTTGCTGTTATTCCTAGTTTACTTTTCACAACCTTGGAGGGAAAAAATGACAAATTCAGAGGTTCGTATAATTTATTTTATGTTTAACACCATTTTTTAATTTATCAGAACTCAAAATCCAAAGTAGTGGTTTCCATTTTTGCCACCTTGAATTATGAGTGAGTCAAAACCTCTGAAATAGCTCGGGGTGGTAACAATCAGTGAGCAGGCCTTGATGACAGTTCCTCTCCCTTCCTTCCAATAAATAGGCTGTGAGCTCAGATGATAGAGCTCAAAGTGGAATCCTGGCACCTTTATTAGATAAGGACACTAATTATAGTGAGTTGGGGTGTTATTCATTTACATCCTCTGATACTTCTGAAGAAGCAGGAGCAGTGATGTGTCAGAACCGATAAACAGCGCTCAGAAACAGGCCGCCTGGTTTTTGTCCATAGAGAGTATACATCTGTGACTGTAAATGTGTTAGACTTTCTGGGGAAAAACTCGAGACACAATCTTTATAAAGGAATTTCTTATAATTAGATTCTCTACTTGTAAATAAGTAATACACCAGAGACATTATTTTTTCTTTCTGGTGAAATGTTTTAACTCTTGGACTAGTAATTTATAAATTTTTACAAGTATAAAGAAAAAAATGCAAGAGATTACACTAAAATCAACTAATCCTTTCACATATTAAATCAGTCGACCATTTGAATAATGTCACCATATCCGCAAGCATTTGATGATTTAATGTGCAACAACCACCAGCAAATATCCCTCTTCTATAATAGTCTTACTCAGTTCCTCCTGGTTGTTTTAACTAATTATCCACCAGGAAAAGACTTTTATACTATTATTCAGCTTTTTGGTTTTAATATTTAATAAGTATTTAATGAGTTTATTTGCTATAACTTTTGATAATGAAGCTAAATTATCTTTATTGATTTGATCCATTTTTTATACCAAACTGTACAGTTTTTTCTTTAATTTTAGCACTAAAAAAAGAGCAAAGCTGCATTTTTAATCACAAACAGCAAAAGACTGATTCATGTAGGTCATAGAAACTTGGCTACAAAGCTAAATTTTTGAACCTAGTTACAAAGTCTCTGCAATGATGCACATGCCTTTATGACCTATACTGGTCCAAGTTTAATCCTCTGCCAGTGTGGGAGGGTGGGGCAGGGAGTAAGGAAACAGTTGAGCTGTGATTTGTGAGGGAGGGGAGTGCTGGGTGTATTGGGTGAAGTAAGCCTACAGCTCTTGCACAAATAATGGGTTTTGAATGTTACAGGCAAAACTGGTTATTGCAGGAAAAGAAAGTATTTGCTATTTCTACATTTGTTTTAGGTTAAATAAATTTTAAATAAACTTAAAAGCATACATATATAGAGTTATATATAAATTATTTATTGAACTTGTAATGTTAGTTCTACTTTAAAAAATCTAAAGATAATTTTCACTTTGTTTTCTTCTTGGATGAACTCATGCTTTCCACTTAATCCTAAACTGGGGCTTCTGCCTCACAAGCTTTAGACAGGTCTATTTCATGGCGGTTCAGGGTGAGATCTTGAAGTTTATAGTGGGGGATCTCTGTGCTAGTGGTCACCGTCCAAAGGTCTCGTTCAGTTCTCTGGGAACTGATCTTAAGAAGGAAGAGTGCCCAAGAGTCAAACTTCTCCAACTGCAGTCAGGCTTCAGGAAGAGGGACTTTCTCATTAAGAAAGCCCCTTAGAAGCCCCTTCTAAAGTCTGGTACTATCTTTCTGAACCTACAGATTTATTATAACCCACTCCTATTGATTTTATACAACCATATACTTTTTTGTTACTTAGACAACTTGCTTCTTCCAAGTTATTTTCTAGAAATATCTTCCATACACAAAAGAACAATTTGGCAAGAGGGAATTGTCAAATCTAGCCTGTGATAATGGAGCCGTAAAGTTCAGATCACAGACAGGTTTTATTTTTACCTAAAGGGCAAGAAAATGTTTTTAAAGGTTTTGTTGTGGTAGGTCTATTCGTTTGTTTATTATTGTTTATTTATTTGTTTTGCTCTTGCTTTTCTAAAGGATTAAGTAATATGCTAGGAGTATTTAAAACAGCTAGTTACTGTATCTGGTTAGTCACTCTGCAGATACTAAAAAGATATCCAACATGTAACATGAGTCTAAGAAGAAATAATGATTAAGAAAAAATTTAAAATTAATTGATAGTGTTTAAACATGCTGCAGTTGGGATATATTTTCAAACACTATCTTTAAAATAGGAGGGGAGTTATTAACAAGGCCTAAAGAAAAGTAATTGTAGTCAGATTGATGTTCAAAGTTAATAACACCTGTGACTAGAACATTTCTCTCTTGATGTAAGCTTCACTGTAGAGTTGTTTTCAAAAAAGATGACTCAGTCTGCATTTATAGGACAGTCCATGACCCGTAGCAATCTATAAGGATGAAAGAGAAAAAGGGAGGATTAACGTGTCACTCTCCCATGCTACTGGAACTTGCAAATGCTAAGGAGGAGGGAGACTCATCCAAGGTCACCTAGGATTAAGCATGCAAACTAATGGCCTTACTCATTGTTCCAAGGGGTCCTGTGATTGGGCTTGAAGCCAACACACTTGAGCCAGCAAAGTCTCTCAATTAGGCACAGTCCCAATGCCAAGTTTCTCAGCAAGAGCATGTGAAAGAGTTCTTTTCGACACTTGATCAAATCAATTTAAAATCTTTATCACGGGTCTCTGAAAATTGCCACTTAAAAATATGTCTGGAATGCCTCATACCTGAGAATCGATATTAAGTATTTTGTCTTACTACAGAGATTATGACCATTGAGTTCACAATTCTCTCAAGTAAATAGATTCAAAACAAAATATTGCCATAGGCCGTGGTGGGAACAGAAAATCCATGACAACTTTCCAGCAGTGCTAGATGGTCAACTTTTTAGGGTGGACCTTGTCTTTATGTTTGTGTAGGTGCAGAGCCCCACATATGGTAGACACTTAATTAATGCTTTTTAATACTGGATGGATACATTAAATAGAATATTTGTTTACTGACTTGCAAAATATTCAACAAACAAATAGATGGTTTATATTTGGAAGAGCTTTTTCTACCCTATTTTCCCAGTTACCCATGGTGAGACCCTTTAGGAAAGAAAAGAGCCTTTTTACGCCAGGGAAGCCTGCGCAATGGCAGTGTGCCTGCTTTGTGGGGGCTGTATAATCCCTTCGGCTCCGGAATGCCCATTTGTGTTAGGATGGGAATTCTCCTGCTTTGACTATGTTCACAGAACTGTAAAGAAGGGCTCTCATCTTATTGCCCTTTATTTTCTTTTTATGTGTAAGGAAAACAAGGTTTAATATTGTAGTACTGGACACTTTGTTTGCAGATCTTATTTGTCCTTTTTATTGAATTTTGTGGATACAATAATAAAATGATGACGCACAATCCATAAGAGAATTCACACTTGTTCTCTTTAAGAGGGATGCTCCCATGATTTCGACCAGACTGAGGTGGACACAGTAAGTAAGCAATGAACACAAAAGCAAGAGAATCAGGACAGCCTGTAACATATATTGTGACTCGTGCACAAGACCCTCTGTTTATCTTGCTATGCCCCTCTACATAAATCAAACACACCTTCAAAGAAAAAAACTAAATTTCTTTTCCTGATGCGAAATGTTGGAATTTATGAGATATTAAACGCTTAATTTGTAACCATGAGTGCTTAACCTATAAAAATAAAGTTTTAGGAATTAAACAATACTTGCACATTCAAATGCTACAGTGAGCAAAAAGATAAAAATCTATGAACTGACCTAGATATTAGATGAGTAGATTGGTGGAAAATGTGGGGGAGTGGTTTGTGCCTAATTCAAAGTTGTTCAAACTGTGGAACACACACACACACATACACACAGATATGCATGCACACACAAATACATGTGCACACATACACACAGATATGCATGCACACACAAATACATGTGCACACACAGATACACAGTCACATGCCCTGAGCTAGAAGTGTCAGTGACTGGCTGTACGTGACCCTTCCGTCATTATTTTTAACCCATTAATTCTACTCTGGTGTTTAGTTTTTCCAGGTTAGGACAATTTTTCCAAGTGAGAATCAAGCCAGGATCTGCTTCTTGTCATGTGAAACCCTAAAAAAATGTGATTTTAAAAGAGCCAAAGACTCAGCCCCGTGGAGGCTAATTTCTTCTAATCCCTTCCTGATTCACCAAAACTCAATCTACCATTACCATGGCCCAATAAGGTTTTAAATCACTCCGTCTTCATTCAGTGTGTCCCTCCTTGAGCTCCCCCTAGAGGTGAAAGCATGCCGCTAATGGGCTTCACAGCTGCCACCGCCTTCTGAGAGAAGATGGGATAAATAGGCTGGAACAAGAGGGGCACTGTTTTTTGTTTTTTGTTTTTTCCCTTTAGAAAATAATGATCAAAAGAAAAACAAGAGCAAAGTTTGGGGAGTTTATTGCACAATGTATTTTGTACTAAGTGAATATTTAGTATACTACATGCAAAGAATTGTGACAGGTGTTCTGGAAGGTACTGAAACCACCAATGACGGAATTCTTCCCTCTCTTTTTAGGAAAACTAGAAGCACACAAAAAGCACTGTTCTTTCTGTCTTTTTGACATCTTAAAATTCTCTTTAGCTAATTTTTCTACTATATATTTCTCAAGTAATGCTGTTTTTTAGATTTCTTTTCAAACTCCCATCTTTTGTTGTTTTACATTCCATTATTTATATACTCTCTTTTATCCTTCTGGTTTCAGTCACTAAATATTTTCTGATATATTCCACATTTATATCACTACACTGCACTTATCTCTGAGTGACAAATTCATATTCTCATTTTTCTATTGAAATTTTTTACTAGAACATTTCAGTCACTTCAAATCTAATATATCCAAATGATAATTCAAAGTAATAAATACTTAGTGCCAAGTGAGCATTATTACTGATAACAGTTATGAATCTAGAAGATCACTTTAGGCTGAGACTGTGAAAGTTTCATGGCAGAAATAGACTTGGACAGGACTTTTAACAAAAGGTTGTTTGTGGACAACAGTGTAAACAAAATCAGGAGAACATCTACCACCATTTTCTCTACAACAGAGACTTTTTCTGCTGTCCCAACACTTTCAAGTTCCAAACTCAGTTGTTTTTTTGACTTTTATTTACTTATTTTTAGAGCAAGGGGAAGGTGGGGGGAAGAGAGGGAGAGCAACATCAATGTGTGGTTGCTTTTTGCACTCTCTCCACAGGGGACCTGGTGGGCAACCCAAGCATGTGCCCCACCTGGGAATAGAACCTGCAACTCTCTGGTTCTTAGGCTGGCAATCAGTCCACTGAGCCACACCAGCCAGGGCCCAAACTCAGTTTTGACCTCTATTGCAACCCAAATTTTAAAAAGAAAAAAAGAAAGAAAACTTGCCTCATGGTGATCTCTTTCTCTCTTGTTACTTGCTTTTATTCTCCTTCCAGTCAGAGATTGGAAATTTAAGACCAAATAAGCAAAGAAGACCCAGCCACATTCCATTCCCTCCAACATTTGTAAATGCCTCTATCCCTGAAAACCAAAAAAAAAAAAAAAAAAGGGCAATCCTGAAGCCCAGTTGAAAGATGGCTTTTGACTACTACGCATTTTCTTTATCCAGTCTGCATCCACTTAAGAGTGTGGATTTGGCCCTGCCTTTGTTCCATTCAAGAAGCTGAATGGAGCTTCTGAGGCTCTCAGCATTTCCCTGCAATCTCATAAAAGAGCCGCCTTCTTGCCAACCCCTCCCTTGCAGTGGCACTTCGAGTTTGTGAAACTCCGAGTTCAAATTGGATTTAGTATAATTCCATTGGGCAAGCTCTTCTGATGCTTACTTCAAAATAAAATGGATTTTTTTCTTTTTATCTTATGCAATGTCGCCATTTAGAAGCAACACCAAGAGGCTTTTCTCTTTCCTTGGCCACAATAGCCGTTACTTTTCTTGTACGGAAATGTAAATGATTACAAACATGATTGTTTATTGTACAACTGGACACGACATAAAAATCTTAGCTGTGTGAAAATTTTTCTTGAGAAGGAAGCTCCCTTTTGACTGAGATAGCCTTGGAGGTGAAAGAAGTTGTACTGTGACAGTTTACAGAAAAGGCAATACAGTTATGAAAATTCAATCAGAAATAACAAGCTCCACTGAAGAACTTTAATGTCCTGTTTTTTCTCTTCCCTGTTGATAGCTACAAAGTTTTAAAAATCATATGCATATGATTTTAATATATATACAAATATATATTACACACACATATGTTTTTGGTGGCATTTAAATATAAAATTGTCCACTTGTAAGACAGGTAAATAACTGTAAACATTTATCATCCAGTATAATGAAAGGTCTTTCATAATTGCAACAATTGGTGTTAGTTGGGCAATATTCTATATCATGACGTGTCTGCCATAATATAGGTTTTGTTCATAATGGAAGTGCTATTTGATGAGTCTGTTTAATGAAGGGCCATGTATTTTCTTTTGTAATTTCAAAAGTAACAAAAATTTAGCCCAGATTAACAAATGAATAAGCATTTGAAGAAAAAGTAGAAGTGCCCCAATGTTCACTTAGTTTATAACCTTGTGGTAGCATGAGAAACAGTAATGAATGTGTTTTGATTTTAAAAGTAGAGCAAGATAATAATTCATCTAGCTTAAGTTTTGACTAAGTAGCCTTTTGGCTTTTAAGAATGTATCCAATGAGGAACATGCAGTTCCTGTTCCACCGGAGCAGCTCGGTAGAATGAGGAGCACGCACAGACTGGGATTAGCATGACCTGTTCCAAAGTTCAGAATACAGATATGCGTATAATGGAATTGTCTCCATTCCTCCCCCAATCTGTTACTTATTCTTTTACATTTTTTGAAATGACAACAGTAACAACAGTATCTCTTTTTTTTCTAAAGATTTTATTTATTTATCTTTAGAGGGGAAGGGAAGGAGAGGAGAGAAATATCAATGTATGGTTGCCTCTTGTGAATCCCCTGCTGGGAACTGGCCTGCAACCCAGGCTTGTGCCCCCACTGGGAATTGAACCTCGATCCTTTGGTTCTCAGGCCCGTGCTCAAGCCACTGAGCTACACCAGCCGCGGCAATGGTATCTCTTTTTAAGCCTTCCCTGCCTCCACCTCGAATAAAATTATCCAAGAACCCAAGGAATTGATACAGTTCAAAGACGTGCATGTGAGGGTTTGTCCTTATTTTAACATTAAACTAAGAGAAAACGGCCTGATTAAACACTTTCTGCCATTGCTTCCTCCTGGCACATAATGTTGATGATAAGGAGTCTGCCTATATATCCTGATGGACACTACTCGTGTAGTTGCTGGGTGTTCTTGCTGATAAATACACATTTTAGGCCATTTACATACCCTGCATTATGAGCCAAGGTGACAGTTTTCTCGGTTCACTTTGCCCAGCTACTATTCCTGAAAACACAGGAGTAGGGGAGAAAGCGTTCCAGGCATATGGAACAGCATATGTAAAGACCCAGAGGCAGGAGAGATATGGCTGTTTGGATAGAGAAAAATGTTGGAAAACTGCATAGCTGTTTAATAGTTACCTCTGGGCTACAGGATTATTTTTTGTATTCCCTATACCGTTTTCAACTCTCTTAGGTTTCTGCAACAAAACCACATTATTTCCTTATTATTTTAAAATGTTTAAGTGTCCAGGAGGGTAAAACAATCAGTAACTTTGAAAGAAAAGCAGAACCTAGAGTAACACCATTTTTAAAAAACGATGTAACAGGGCAGTACTCAGGCTGGATAAGGAAGAGAAAAGAAAGTAAATTCCGGGCGATACCTAAAACACTGGTATAGAAACCCGGGTCTAGAACGAAGAGGTCTTCACCCGGGTCCTGGCAGGTGCTGTGGAGCCTACAGAGATAAAAGAAATAATTCAGAGCTGAATTCAATATGGAAGGTTTCTAGTTTGTATTCCCTGTTCCATAAGTACCACCCATGCCAGATGCCTGAGAATTATTTTTCATCTTTCACTCTCCTTTTTACCCTTTCTTGAGATTTTCTCTTTGTGTTTGGTTTTCTACAGTTGCACATGCTATGTCTAAAAGTGTGTGTTTGTGTGCAATGTATTTACCCTGCTTGGTGTTCTCTAAGCTTCTTGGATCTGTGGCTTGGTGTCTGTCATTAGTTTTGGAAAATTCTAAGCCATTATTACTTCAAATATTTCTCTGTTCTCCTCTAGTTTTCTAATTATGTTGCATCTTTTGAAATTATCACACTATTGTTTGATGTTCTCTTGTATTTTTTATTCCTTTTCTCTTTGCATTTTAGTCAGAAGTTTCCATTTATTTATCTTTGAGATCACTGATTCTCTCCTCAACCACAACCAAGTATACTGATGGGTCCATCAAAGGCATTCTTCTGGTCTGTTACAGCATTTTGTTTTGTATTATTTCAGAATTTCCTTTTCACCTTTTTCCTAGAGCTTTCATCTCTTTGCTTGCATTATTAAGCTATTCTTGTATGCTACATACTTTTACCGGTAGATCTAACATATTACCATCGTTACTTCAACTTCTCTCTCCAATAATTCAAAGTATACGCAATATCCGGGTCTGATCCTAATGCTTCCCTTGTCTCTTCAAACTACTTTTTCTTGCCTTTTAGCACATCTTATATTTTTTCTCTTTTTTTCTTTTGGTGGGTGGGAATGCTGTAATACACTGAATAATAAAAATTGAAGTAAATAGTCTTTTAGTGTAAGATTTTATTGGCTAGAAGTTGGGTTGGGCCATGTTTAATTTTTGCTGTAGCTGTAGATGTGAGGGACTTCAAATTCCTTGTGTTCCTGACTTCCTTTCTTGTTGACTACGAGCTTCTCTAAGAACTTGTTAGACAGAGTCCGCATCATGCAGTTCCATATTCTGTAATTCACTGCTATTACACCGGAGCCTTGTTGTGTGGTGGTAAGAAGTGGGTAAGGAAAGCATTCTACATTCTTATGAATAATTCTCTGTCCTCTAGCGAGCCCGAGTTTCTTCACAACTGTCTTTACATTTTCTTCTCCTCATACGGAAGGGAAAAGTTACAGGGGAAAAGAGTTAGGAGAGGGAGGTTGGGCAATGTCATTTCCACATGTTGAGTAAGGAAGGCCTGGACAAATCTTTTTATGTGGAAGGAAGAAGGCCTCTATTATGGAGAACAGTCTGGGGCTCTGAACCTATTTCTGATGGAGGCCTTTTCTCTTTCCCTACCAGAACCACAGGGGATTTTCTTGTCTTTCACAAAAAGAACCTGGTGTGATGTCTGGGTGGGACCCATGAAAGTATGGGGGTTGCCCCTAAGACTGTGCCTCTAAAGAGTTTCTCACGGTTATGTTAGCCCACACTTGGTCTCTAGCAATTCACCAATATTACTGTTTAAGTGTTCCTGCCAGTTTATGGCTCAGAGGCTTCCTCCCAAGGTAAACATATCTGAGCTGTGACTCTGGATTCTCCTGTCTCCCCTGATTCAGAGGTGGTGGTTTGCCTTGTGGCTTTAGTTCTCTGGATCCTAGAAAAGTCATTGTTTTCCAGTTTGTTCAGTTTTTTAATTCATTTTTTTCAGTTTTTTTCTTATTGTAAGAACAGATGCCAAATTTTAAACATGTTAGAGTTAAAAACAGAGGTCCTCCTCACTTGCTCATCCTTCATAAGTAACAGATCACAGACCTCTGGTTTTATCTTCTATCTCTTAAATTCATCCTTCCTTTTTAACTCCACTGCTGTCGCCTTCTTTCAGACTTCTTTGTCATCCATTTAGATCTTTTCAGAAACTTCATAAGTGAGTCCTGTGCCTTTAAGTCTCCTCAGATTTAGTAAACATACATCTCAGTTTTTGTAGGGACAGTTTCAGCTTATGCCTATTTTTGGAATGAGATGATCATAGTGCTCTTTTTTGGTCTTAAAGTGTACCAGTTTTGCAACAATTGTTGGTTACCTTGCCTCCTCGAGTCAATCTTGCCTTGACTCCACCTCTGTCCTCAGATGATCTTTCTAAAAGTTAAGTATGACCATGTCTCTGACCTGTGTGAAAGTCTGTAAGTTCTTTTTGCAATCTGTAAGGTAAAATCTCAATGCCTTATTGGACATGGGCATCCAAGGTCTTCCATGAATTGCTGCCTCCCTTTTCTGACTCATTTTTATTATGCCTTTCTCAACCTCTTAAAGTGGAAGATTTAGAGATGGAAAATAGAGATGTTTAAAGTGGAAAATAGAGATGCTTGGTATTCCTTAAATGCAACATGTTGTTTTAAACACTGCTGCCTTTGTTCTAAAATTATCCAAGACCCATTCTTCCACCTGCCAGCTCTTCTTCCCTACATCTTCCAAATTCAGTTATTATAAATCATGGTTAATTAATCATCGATCGTTCATAGTTACATATTATCATAACCATTGTTTCACAGGCTCTATCACACACATAGACACTATACCACAAACAAATACTATAAACACTAGATCATGAATCACTCAATAGCAGAAAACAAATCTTAATCTTGAGAATTGAATGTCTAACACAGCAGGTACCCAATAATATGGATGGCACTCGACAGATACTCTTAGCATTAGCTTAGCAGATAGGAGAACAATCAAAAAGGTCTAGTTAATAGCAAGGGTATACTCAAGTTAATGTTATGGATTTACACAGAATAAGGCCTACAATTTCTTACACCTACAGTTTCTTCCAGGAGAATTTACAGTGTTGACTTTCTGTACTTCTGAGACTTCAAATGATAGAGGCTGGAAAAAGCAAAGATTTTCAATGATTTAGATGAAGCAAAAAAGAATAATGGGATAATACAAAAATTATCCTTCATCTCTTTGGTCTAGTTCCAGTTTAGAATTCTGGAATTCCTTTGAATTCCATCTGGCTTCTGGTGCACAGCAAACCCCTTTTACCTCCCCAATATCAGCCCATTTTCTAATTTCTGTGTTCACTCTTCACAAACAGCCACTTCCTGGCGACCTCCCTGGGCCTAGAGTTGTTATCCTCCAGTAATGTGGTTGGAAGTTATGGGATAAGGTGAGAGCAAGTGGCCTGTGCAGAGACATGAAGCTCTGTGGCCCCTGGAACTTGGAGTGTGCTCTGGAAAGAAAGCATAGGCATATCTCTAGAACTGATGGATACCTCATCCCACACTGGGGGAAAGGTAGCTGAAAGAGAGTCCAGCAGGGTCTTCTAATGTTTAGTGCTCAGAGTAGGGGCTTGTCCCATCAAGGGCTAAGGCTGGTGTTGAGGTTAGGACCTTATAGAAAATGATAGAGGATATCACTGGGTCACATAATCCAATTTTTAATAGAGAAAGAAGTAAGAAAATGTTTGGAGAAACTGAAGTTTTCACTTAACAGAATGAAGCCACATAGGACCTCATTTGCCTATGTGGAAGGACATAAGCAAAAGCTATGTCTAGAAGCAGAAATAAATTATGGGTGAATGTTAGTTCATAATCTAATTTCCTTCATTCATGCTTTTACTCCCTAGACTGAATGTATTGGTTTGGTTCCTTACATTAGGGACAAATTCAGTCCCCTTTCTTTTATTAAGAAATATTCATTGATTTTTTCCAGAGAAACAAGAAAGGAGAGAGAAATATTGACCATTGCCTCCTGCATGTGCCCTGACCAGGTACCTAACCAATAACCAAGGCATATGTCCTGACCGGGAATCAAACCAGCGACCTTTTGGATTATGATACAATACTCCAACCAACTGATCCACAGCAACCAGGGCCAGTCCCCTTTCTTAAATAAGGATTTTCCTTGTTTTCCACTATAGGCTTTGAATGGGAAATTCCTAGAACCCAGTCCTTCTTCTTCCATTAATGATATATGTAGTCTTCAGT
Organism: Sturnira hondurensis; assembly: GCF_014824575.4. NCBI lineage: Eukaryota > Metazoa > Chordata > Mammalia > Chiroptera > Phyllostomidae > Sturnira > Sturnira hondurensis. The sequence continues at coordinate 14,610,149 of NW_028077105.1, read as the reverse complement.
AATTTTGGTGGCAAGATCTCATTTCTCATAAACCTGAGATTAAAATTACAATATCAGTTTGAGGAAAGTGAGAGTTGGTAGTAAGAAGGAGAAAAACAAGAAATATCTAAGTTCCACTCAAATTGTGTCAGAAAGCTCTGAGCATTGATGTATGTATAGCTTGTGTTTTTCAAGATCCTTCCCATTGGTAATATTCATGACCTTGCTCAGTGATGAATATTAGCTTTCACTAAGGTAGAAGGACATGACCTCAGGTGAGCAGCTCTTTGTATGTAAGACAGACTGCAAAAGTGGAGGGTTGGATGCCATCTGCTGAATCACACTCCCTGTAGCCGAACAATCAGTCCTTCCTGGAAGAGAAATCTAATTCTCACATCCTTACATCTATTTCACCATCTTTGACTCTTCCTTCTTTTCCATGTGCTGGCTTCATTCTGAAGCTTTTCCAAAGTTACAGCAAAAGTGTTCACCCAAAGCTTCAGACATGTTTCTCTAGCTTGCAAATTTTAAGTTTCTGTTACAAAAGTTTCAGTTAATGTCCTGAGATTAAATATTATTTATCTGGCTTAGAGTTATGGCCTCATTTCCACAACTAGGGTGTTAGGTTAGTTCCACCTAAAATTGTGTGGACTGAGAGCAAGGGTGAAGTTCCTCAAAGGCACATTTTTTTACCATCACCAAATAAGTGTGGTGGGGGAGTAAGAAACAGATGTCTCCTACAGTACTGTAGGCTGTGATACACATGCACCCTGGAGCCTTTTCTAGAGTGGTCTGGAGGGTTCTGAGAAATTGTGGGACTGAACTTAACTATGAGTAGAGGATCTTAAAATGCATTGTTGGTATTCATAAAGACCCTCATTATTTTGGAATACAGGACCTTGAACTGTCTATAAATGAGAGAATCAATAGAACTATAATGTATGGATCATTAAAAATTTTCTTCTCCCTTTCTACAAATTCTACCAATTTCCTGAAGTATCTTTTGCTTTTCTTTTATTTGTAATAGAATGGAGAATAACTGCAGTATTCTTCAACATACTGAATGAAAAAGTAGCACAAGAACACAGTAACAAAGAGTCTTTCATGCAGCAAAGGCGAGTATTCCTGCAAAGGGGAGAACCCCACGACTGGGGCTGCTGAACTACAAATCTGTGAGGAGAAAGAGATTCTGTATTTAGAAATACTGGGTGCATTTAAAGTACTGTCAGTTTAGTTGTGTGTGCCTGTGTGTGTTTGTGTAGACACACAATTTACTTGTATGTCTCTGTATATATGTATGTGTTGATCTTTTTTAAAATGTCTTTGATTGGGTTTATAAAATCTTGTTCTTCTGGGCAGCGTCTGTTTTTCTTAAATAGAATAATTCGGGGCTTACACTCAGGGGATCACATCAGTGAAGCCAAGCTATCAAATATTAAAATATTTTTCAACCGGTTAGGGTATTATATGACAGTAAATGTGATAAGTACTAAAATTAATTAATAAATTTGCATGTGTGTGTTTTTTTCTCAGAAACCAATCACTGTTGTAATTCTAAGGGTTTTTCTTGTGTGCATGTGGTGGGTGTGTGTGTGTGTGTGTGTGTGTGTGTGTGGCAGAGAGGTGTTGGGTGTCAAGTACAGAATCAAGAAGCCTGCTGACCTGTTATTTGTTTCAGATGTCAAGAAATTTGGTGGTGGGGGGAAGAGTTCAAGTGTCCTTGGCTAGGAGAAGGGAGGCCCACACAGACACATTGAGAAGAAACTTGGAGATGGTTGAAGAGTTTGGGAGAAGCCTGGGGCACAGACAACACTTCCAGGTTGTGGTAGTAATCACTTGGGTATGTGTGATTGGGAAACTTTGCTTTATTGGAAAACTTTCTTGGGAGGTACTGGCCACAATGTGGCCTGCACAGCGTGAGGATTTTGAACCGTGGGGTTTCCTGGATCCTTTTCAAGGGTGGGAAGAGTGTGTGCTGTAAGACGTGACAGTGAGTGCATCTTCTTGGACCCCGCCTACTGTCAGTCTTTAGTTCTCCCGACATACATTACTCCTAGCACCCTCAACTCCTGACTGCTTTGTCAGCTCTTCCAAGCATCGGTGCTTGCTGAGCCTGGTCATAGTTGCCATTTGTTTCTATTTGTCCTCTTCTTTTTCCATCTGCATTTGTCATGCTTGTTAACTGGACTTCAACTAATTGTCTCCAAACAAGCACCAAAGACATACCTGTTTCTTGACTGGTCTTTGAGGGGAAACAGCCATTTTACCTTTTTTGGTAGAAAAACTAGACAAAGCATGCACATTTTTAACTTGGGTACCCAGAATTGGCCAATAACTACTGCTCTTGGTCACTCTTTTAACAGAATTTATTATTGATTAGGTATGGAAAGGCCAACAGATCAGGAGACAAACTGGACTGACAAAAGGAGCTTATTATAGCACAGATACCAAGAGAAGGAGTACATGTCACACCATGGTGGGGGAGGAGGGACACACAGGGAAGCACCAGGGTCAGTTGTGGGACAGAGGGAAAGAGAACTGTGGGCAAGAAGCCTTTATCATGGTGTCCATGAGAAGGAACAGACGAGGCAATGGAAGCAGGTTTAGAATCAACTAGGAATATTACCGAAGAGGGGCCCAAGGGTGGCAATATTTGGCCCACCCAGGGATGCCAAAAAAAAAAAAACTGTTACAGAACAGATACACCAGGGCCGGGACTCCAGAGGATGGTGTAGTAATACTGTCTGGACCCCCTACTAGGCCAATCGTCAGTCGCCAATTGGAAAGACATCTCTCAATTCCAGAGATTTGTGAAAAGGAAAGGAAATGTTTATTTAATGCTGTACAGACCTAACGTCCTCATTAAAATATCAAAGTCCTTTAGGATATCCACCTACTCACACAGCACTCCCTTCTCCCCCTGTCCTAACTCTGGGTACTGTAAACCAGGAAAAAAGCACACGTCCATTTTTCCAGGCCACTGGTACCGTCAGCTGTGTTTCTGTCCAGGCAGGATCTCCAATTAATACAAAGTCATGCAGCACCTTCTCATGGTCCACTGGTGAGAGTTCTTTGTACCCATTTTTCCAGGCAAAGTCTCTCCTGCTTTCCAGGCTACGTGGTCAAAGGGAGCACCCCAAAGCCCTGTGGGCCTCTTCTACCAAAGCTGCAGGGGTTTGTACTCTGACCAAAGCCATGAGTCTTTCTTCTTCACCTCGCTGCAGGGGTCCGCACTCTGGCAGAGCCACATGGCTCCCCCTGCCACCTGGGCAAGAGGGGGTCCTCACTTTGCCAAAACCACGTGCTTCTCCACTCAGTGGCTGCAAGAGTCCCCATTCTGGCCGAAAGCACGTGGTTCTCCCCTTCAATGGCTGCAGTATCTGGGTTTAAATCCCCACACCAATCTTCCTCTGTACCCCTATTTCCTACTCCTCCCACAATCAGTTACACCTGCCAGTATTTCTGTATTATTCCAAGTTTACTGGGCTGCCATTGTGAGTCTGGGCAGGTATGGCCCCATGTCCTGGAGCCAATCTTCTCCAAGCTCCCATGCAGGCGCTGTAACTCAGGGGACCTGCCCCCCAGTTACATCTTGGGGGGGAAGTGACTTCATCCCCCTGGCTCCAAGCCTGGCCACAGCCATTTAACATATCCAAGTGACCTGCCAAAGGCTATAGATATGTTAAATGACCAGGCCATGGATTAGCTGCAAGGCTGTGGCTGTACAAAACAGCCCTGCATGTTCCTGCTCCATGTGTCCCTTCCCCCAACTCACACCTGTAGGGGAAGGGGTGAGGACATCTTATATGTCTCTCCAATACTCCTTGGAGTTTTGGAGAACTCCTTGAGTTCTGGACACCATTCCAAATCTCTTTTGGGGCCCCCCCCTCTTGGCTGCACCCTGTATCAGAAAGAATCATTTTAATGTTTGGAGCATAGAGGGTATCCGTACTTGTCTCACATCTGGCCTTGTGGTGATTAGGTCAGGCATGGAAAATGAAAGCTGGAAAGGGACACATTGAGGACTGTAGATTTGGTTGGTTTGTAGTTAAAAAGAATGCCCTTGAGAGGAGGATTTCTCCTGATGGAGAGGAGAGTGCCTGCAGCCAAGACAAGGTGACTCAGCAAAACTGTTAGGTTTTCTGGGTCAAGGTGTGACTGGCATATGCACATAGGACAGAAGTTAGCAGCAGGCTTACACATACAGTAGAGACATGACTAATGTACCTTTCCTGTCTCATCCTCTGTCCCTCTCCATCTGGGCTCCCACACTCCTGTAAAGAGGCTCATGACAAAGGACCGGTGCTCTTCACTCTGGACCAGTGTGTAGACAGAGACAGGGCAAGTTGAAATTGAGATGGGATGAATCTTCACTCTCAGGTGCCTCATAGCATCTACCATCACCTAATGACCTTCACTTTAATAAAGATGCCTCTGGAAGAATTTCATATGTAAAATCTCATCTAAGAAAAGAGTATTATTTAATTAGTGATAGCTCTGTCAACCAAATATTACACTAATGACTTTAAAATAATTACAATGACATGATGAATAATTTTACTACAGATGTGCACACAGTAAGCAAGATATAGAAGATTTAGAGAATTTATACTTACAGAATAAAAGAAATATGTTTTAATCTTGATTTATATATGAAAATTATAGATTATATTATATATTTACATTATAAGTATAATCATGTCCTATAATACAAATTTTATATAAATTTAAGTGACTACACATTTATAATACGTGGCATTGACCATTCTTGTCACCTCCAACTTTTCAAATTGTGATTCTCTTTCAGGCACTATTAAGAGTGTCATCTCCTTACAGACTTGCTCATGATCACACCCTGCATCTCTTCTGTCTGTTTTCTGGTGGTAGGATTACTACTCATTCTCTACCTCAGTTCCTCGAACGCTTGTGCTTTTCTGAGGATGGTTGTATCTCAGAATCATTGAAAAGAGTCTCCTCTGAACCATATATTTATAGCCAAACCCCTTACCTAACTGCACATATTAAAAAATCTAAAAAATACTTGAGTCTAAAGTGATGTTTCTTAGACTGTACCAAAATCACTTGGGGGCGGGGGGCAATACTCAATAAAGGAAAAACCAGAGACTATCTGTCTCAACTTCCTCTTCAAACCGGAGAACTTGGAAGCAGTGTTCTCTGACAGACTGACCTGGGTCATGGTATTTTGCACTGATCACACTTACTAATCTACCCAAATATTGACTAGCACTGGTCACTAAACTTCCACAGTGCTCTGAAAGTCCAAGTTGCTCCTGATCATGGTTGATAGCAAAGCTCCTATGACTGGGTTTTTATTTTAAGAACCCTCATCTCTCTTTCCTTCCATGCTTTTTCCCCATGTTCTGCATGCTCAGTCAACAGACCCTGTCTTGACCTACATTTCATGTTTTGTAGTGGCACCCTGCCTCATTATTTGGACCTTAGGAAGAATCTCTGCCAGAATGGAAGCTCAGTCTTATATGTGATACATTTCCTAGATGGTGACAACAAACCTGTCTATCCTGCCAAGTGTCTCCTATTACTATTGGCGAGGCCTACCCCCACTAACCTGAAACTCAGCCCTAATAAATGAGATTACTCTTGGGTCCTGGTCATTCTCTGAAATTAAATGTTGCTTTGAGTAATTGGTCTTGTCCAGATAATGAGTGATTATCATGTCTCAGTAATGTAGCTGGGATATATTAAGCATCCCAGCTACAATCACTCTCCTCACATATTTTACATCAAACACATTGGCTTGTTTTGTAGCTATTTAGATTCAGAGCATTACTCCTGTTATATTTGGAGAAGATGTACCTCCTTCCATCTAAAACTTATACTCCCACTTGAGCTTTGAATTATTTCTCTCTGCTTCCTACTCTTCAAATTTGTGATTATTTGACAAATATCCACCTCTCCCATGGGACTGTAATTTCTAGAAGGTCGGTGATCTTATTTTTTTTTATTCTTATTGCATCCCTAATGTCTGGAAGAATGCCTGGCGCATAGTAAGTGCTCAATAAATATCTGTTGAATAAACTAATAAAAATACTAAGACTCTTAAAAGTCAGGACTGTGTAATGTCAACTCCATCTTAGAATCCACTATTATGTTAGCCTGACTGTCAAAATATATTTAAGTGATAGATGAAGATGCTTTTAAAGAAATATATAACTTAATGTAATGTTAGAATTCAGGGGTTTCAAGAAATTAATGTTCCATTTTCAGAGAAAAGTATTCTACATAAAGATTTAAGCCTAAATATGAGAGGATATATTCCTGAATAAAAATGCTATTCTTTTAAAAAAATCTATATAGATTATATTCTCCTTTTTATGTTAAAAGAAGACAGAACCAGATTAATGGAAGGAATCAACACAATTCCTAACGACTGCACATGCCAACAGAAGACTCATTTTGGGTGCATTTTTTAATTTAGTCCACATTTCCCTCCTTCATTATGGAATATTCTTGCATTTCCTGCTTCCACAAAGAAAGTCAAACCCCAATTTATACATCAGGCACTTAAAAGGACCAGGCTGTTCTCTCTCTCTTCATTCATAGAACAAGGAACCTTCTCCTTTCCACACACATACGCAAATCCCAAATAAAACCGGAGGGACTAACACCTTAACCCCAATTCTATTTGTTCTAGAATAGTGCTCTCCAGTGGGAATGTTACGCCAGCCATAAATGTGAGCCGCATTAACAAATTTACATTTTCCGGTGGTCGCATTAAAGAAAAGGTAAAAAAAAAAGAGCCAAAATAATTTTAGTAAGAGGTTTTATTCAACTTCAAATACCAAAAATGTATCTTTCAACATATATTCAATGAAAAAAGTTGTTGATGATATATTTTACATTCTTTTTACACACGAAATCTTTGAAATTTGCTGTGTACTTTACACTTATTGAACATCTCAGCGTAAAAGTTTGGAGCCACATGTGGCTGATGGTTACACACGGCACAGTATAGTTGTAGAATGTATTTTTGTTCTATAGTTTTTTATACAGTCAGAAGAGATGTCCCATTTACCTTCACAGCAGGCAACCTGTTGAAACCTCTGAGAAATTTTAAGTACGGGAAGATTCCATCAATAAGACCTTCCAAATGCTTCCGCTGTGTCTGTGACCTGCTTATCACAGCTGCAGACGATAGATTCAGCATGCGTGATTACAGCGTAGCTGAGCAGCAGCTGTCCACAGATCACAGCTGTTCTTGTTGAAGCTATTAGTAAATGTCCCTGTCCAAGCTGCTGTGTGTCCCAGGCACAAAGGAGGACCCTTTTCCTTTTGGTGTCAAGGATGGCCAAGGGTGGTCAAACCAAAACTGGCCCAGCATCTCAGTGCCACAGCCCTTTTCAGAGGCATTTGCATTTGTCTTTTTGGCGTTTCTTACTCTGCGTAACTTGGGAGATCAGATAGGATCCTCCCAAGCCAAGTGCCTATAGATGTTAATGCTTAGAATGATATTTTAATGAAGATTTTAATAGAACAAGCCAATTAATTAGTGAAGAATTAGTGAACACACCTACACTGTCATGAGAACTACATAAGGTTGCTTATATTGTAATATGTAGTCAATCATGAAGAGGGTATGGCAGATTCTGGTATTTTCTGGTTCATATTCATTAAAGAGCGGTTGACGATAAATCGTAACATAAGGTGATTTTCTCAATTTTTAAACTGTGTTTCCTAGGCTACAAGCTTCTGCAAAGCCTGCTGCAGGGACCCCTGGGGCAGAGGAAGACAGACCGAGGACCAAGAGAGGAGAGGCAGCAGAGTTCAGGGCCTGTCTAGTCTTCTGCAGAGACGCTCTGGTGTCTTTTTGTTTTGTTTTTTTATGCTTCAGGGCACGATCTACTATGGATAAGTAACTGTGCCAAATTTTTGGAAAACCACCCACCTAAGGGAATCGTCTCTGTTTTGACTCAGTCTGAATCTTTTATTGCGCTCCCCATACGGCATTTTACCCTGGTCTGTGCTGTCTCTCACTTTTCCTCAGGGCATTCACTGCCCAGCACTGAGTCTTTGTTGCTCAATTGCTCCAAGAAGGGCCTTTAAGTACCACATCTTTTAGGCTCATTTTTATGGTTTTCTGTTTTTTGAAGAAATTCATGCTTATTGTGGGAAAATGAAAAAAGTAGATAGAATAAAGAGGAAAATGAAAATCATCCAAAATTGCACCACAGGGATAAATGACATTACCAATTTGGTATATAAAATGTTGACTGTTCTTGATTCTCCTTTATTAAAAAGATGCCTCAAATATCATTCTTGTACAAAAATGGTGCTTCAGTGAACATCCTCATGCATAAATATTTAACTACTGTTCTAAATTTATTTTCTAGGAATAGATTTACTAAGTAAATAAACTTCCTGAATGTTTACACTATATATTACCCAAACATTGCCTTCTTGTGTCAAAAAAAACACAGTCTCACCAATAGTGTATGTGAATGCCAATCTAACCAACCCTTTCTGACTCTGAGTTCAATACTTCTAAAGAGTCTTTTCAATATGATTGTTTTCTTAAAGTAGTTTGTTTTTCATTTTCAGGTCATTGATAGTTTGCTATGGGATATTTACATTTTAATGTCTGGAGATATCTATCTATTTATCTAAATATTTATCTAAGCCTTTGACCATTTCCCTTTTTATATGTTAATTTTATTTTTATTTATATGAACATATTATGTATTAATGCCAGCAGATCTGGGCCAATCATATTTATTGTAAATGTAAATGACCCAGTTTGTTTTTGCCTTTTAAATTTGCTGATTTTTTTCTTTTTCGAGAGTACAGATTTGCTTATAAGCACTCTTCTGATTTCTATTTATTCTGCTACTTGAAGCAGTTTCATCCATACGTGTAGCTCTGGCTCCTATTCATTCCACTGATGACTCACATCTCCAGGCCAGAGAACCCAGACAGAAAGAGATTGTCTTAAAGATATATGCTGATATAGCTTTTATCTACAAAAGTAAAAAGAAAATTAATAAAAAGAAAGATTATACAGCCCACAAAAGACATTATATTAGATTGAACAAAAAAGGATAACAATTATAAAAAAGGGATAAAGACAGTACCAAATTAAGAGAAGCCTTTGGAACTCCTAAATGTATATATACACACATGTGCATACACACATACATAAGATCTATGTACATCATATTGATTCTGTTTCTCTGGAGAAACCTGGCTCATTCAGGGTGGGTATAACTTGGGTCATTACTTCATAGATCTTGAATTGAGAGGAACTATATTCAAAGAATCATGTCCAAGGAAGTACTCTTGAGGGGTCTCACCTGCATCTATACCTAATTAAGAATATTTAGACTTTGAAACTAAGACTGATACCGTAATGAGAAAATACTTGCCAAGGGTCTTGGAAATGGTCAAATGCGTTTTCTATGTGAAAAGAATGTGAATAATTTGGGCCTATGCATTATTTGACACTTACCCCATTATGAGATAGATCTGTGTCATTTCCTTAAAGTTGGATGAACTTGTGATGTGCTTGTAACCAAAAGAAGGTGGCAGGAAGGAGATGAAGCTGCCACTTTGCTTGCTAGGAGATTCTCGTTGTAGCTCTGCGTCATCTTGTAAAGAAGTCTGGCTGCCCTGAGCTTACTATGTTGTGAGGAATCTAGCCAATTGGTAAGGTCAGTGTGTAAGTGTTCCAGCCAACACCCCTAGCTGAGCTTCCGGCTTACTCTCAACTTTTGGGAATGTATAGTTTTCTTTATGTCTTCATATATCATTAACTATTGTGCAAATTTTAGTATGTAGTGCTGTATTTCAACTGTATTAGATGTTTTATCGTAATGTCCTCCATTTTTAATTTTTTCTTATTTGAGGTTAAAGGCCGAGAAAAGTGATAAATTTGTCTACTAAAGCTGCATTAAAAAGTTTTGACTTATAATTTGATACTATATGACTTATAACTTCATTGTGGATTGTATATTTTCAACATATTAACAACTTTATTGATAAGTGATTTTTCTCATTTAAATTTTTTTTATTTTATAATAGTTTTAGACTTTCAGAAAACTTATAAGGATAATATTCCTCACGTAGTTTCTCCTATTATTAACATCTTACATTAACTAGATACATTTTTCGTGGTAAGAAGCCAAAATTGGTATAGTACTGCTAAATTAACTTCAGATTTTATTCAGACTTTACAACTCTTTTTGAATGTCCTTTTTTCTCTTCCATGGATCTCATTCAGCATAAGTTGTGCTCCCTTAATCGTCTCTAGTCTGTGACAGTTTTTCTTAGTCTCCCATTGTTGTTCAGGATCTTGACAGTTTTAAGAGATACTGATTAGTTTTTTTGTAGAATGCCCCTCTAGCTGGGTGTGTCTGATGTTTTTCTCATGGTTAGACTGCAGCTGTGGGCTTCAGGGGAAAATATCACAGCAGCAAAGTGCCCTTTTATATCAGAGGTATGTGTTATCAACATGATGTTAACCTTTGTCATCCAGCCAAAGTAGTCTTTTGCCAGCCTTCTCCACTGTAAAATCACTTCCCCCACTACCCACCTTCCCATATTCTATTATTTTGAAGTGATAAAAGCTAGGGGGAGGGGCTGGAGATTAAGTTCCACCTCCTGGAAGCTGTATACTTTCATGCTTAATTATATTTAGAGATTTCCTTAATTTTATATTCGATGCCCACATTTTTGTCTGTCCATTTATTTTTCATTTTTGTTGCTTCTATACCATTTTATTTTAGCACACTGCCCTTTTGGTTGATCTTAGTGTGAAGGCCAGTGTGTGGCTCTCTGTTTTATTAGTTTTCTGAGGTCTTGATCTTGATGGATTGGTTTTAAAAGATGCTGCTTGCTTCCAACATGTTTATGGGAAATATAGTCTCTGACCTAACAAGGCCCTACTCTGTAATGGTGGAACATTCAGCTTTCTTCTCTTAAACATTTGAATTCTCTGAATGGGGTCAGCCTTCTTTACATTTCACCGAAGTGAAAGGGCATAACTTTAAACCTCTTTTGACTGGGTGAGTCACTTCTAACTAGGAATGTGACCTAAAAAGAATGTTTTATTTTGTACCAAATTTTAATAGCTATCAATTGTGTGTTTGGGATGATCCTGAATGCTTTACCATGTTAGCATCTTATTTTATCTTCTCAGCATCCCAAGGGGTAAACCTTGTGCTTCCCATTTTATACATGATAACCCAAAGCTCAATGAAAAGTTGTCACTTCTAGAAAATGGTAGGAGTTTAAAGACAAACCCATTGGACAACTAAACCTGTTCCAGCTGACTCTGCACCAAACCCTCCCAGCAGACAGCACATTCCTTTGGTTTCCCACTCCTTCCTGGAGTTTTCTAAAACATTACTGTGTATTTACTTCAGGCTCAGAGTTAAATAGACAATTGTAGTACCATTCTCCTCCTATTAATTATTGCAAAAATTAGTAAGCGGAGTCTAATGCCAAGATACATATCACACACAGACACACAAAACAGGGTAGATGTCACAATGTGAAATTATTAGGAGATAAGAAATCTTTTCTTGGATGAATTCAATTCAAAAAACAAACACCCCCCTTCCCCCCACCAAAACCCTTGCTATGTGGAGATTTTTGGGAAGATCCAAGGTTGAATTAAACAAAGTATTTGCACATAAAGAGCTCCCAGATTGTGATAAATAAACATAATTTAAACATTATTAAATTGGGAATAAGCAAAACCAGAGACTATATTATGAAAGGATCACAGTCAGGAGGCTATATCTCTCTGGCATTCAATGCCATGCTCCTGAGTTAGTGACTCAGATGGAAGGAATGACCTCAAGTGGCGCATGGTTTGTTTAGCCAAGAAACTTCATTTTGAAAGACCTGACAAGTTTCCTAGATCATTCAACTTCTCCCTAGCACAAAACAAGTCTTCAATTTAAAGATTAGTCTATTTACAAAATATTTGTAAATAGAATCATCACAGACATTTCTGAAAACTACTAATTAGCCTGACATGTTAAAGGATTTCTAGTATAATTGCCTTAATGCTGTCTACATAAGAGTAACTATAAATTTTTTCCCAACTGTGAGGAGCAAAGTATTATTTTTTTGAGTGAGCCTTTGATTTAAGAATATAAAACATTTCAAGGAAACAGAGGTTTTCTTGTTAGTTTAGTGAGTGTTTTGTAGAGTATATCTTTACGTGGAAAAATTAAAACATAGCATATTATTTTCCATAACTAGATATTAAGCATCCAAAATATTTTTAAAACTTAGCCTCTAAAATGTATACGAAGCTAAAATGTTATGTATTTTTTAAAATCAAAATTTCATGCACAATCTTCTACTAAGGTGAAATACTTCAGATTTCAGTGAGATTGCCTTCGAATCTTGTATTTGTTGAAAAAGTAAATACCCTGTGACACACTGTCTAATTTGGTAACATTGGATATGATGCCAAGTCTCCTACGTGCAGCCTCTGTCCCTGAAAACCATGTACGGGGAATCTTAGCAGACTCTGACAGTTCTACATTTTTACAATCTTAGTGCAAAAACTTTTAAAAACGTGTGCATTTGTGGATACAGGTTAATGGGAAAGTACTATTTTGATTAAGGGACATAATGTTAAACTTTGTGTTAATTTTTATTACATTTCAAATTGCAGCAAATCAAAAAAAGATAAAACTTTTTATGAGACTGCAATTATTTCTTGTAAGACACTTGCTTGTAAAAATTGTTCTCTGCCTTCATTTATTTTTGTTTTTATTTTAAAAGCTAAAGCCAAGGCAGAAAGAAGAAGGCAAGAAAGCTCAACTCAAGGTAAACATTGTTATAGCAAAACACAGCATTGAGAAATAAACCAGACGGCATTTTCGTGCTTGTCATATAGAGAGTCCTATATTCCCTTCCCCTCAGCAATACTTGCTTTACCTTTCTTTGGGATATTTTCTATATAAATAGATACTATTAAAGAAAATCCTTCTGCAGTATAGTTAAAATGCCAAAGGTTAAAGATAAAGAGAGAATCTTAAAAGCAACAAGAGGAGACAGTTACTGAATAATCCTGGGCAAAAGCAGGTTGGGCTTCCTCCTAGCCTAGGAGGAAGAGGGCCAAGGTCTCTTCAGCTGTCAGTCTGCTCCATGATTCTATGCCTCTGGTTCTATTTTGCTCAGTTTATTCTGTTCATTAGATTCCACTTACAGGTGAGATCATGTGGCATTTGTCTTTCACTGCCTGGCTTATTTCACCGGGCATACGGCTCTCCAATTTCATCCATGCTGTCCCAAAAGGAGATACAACAGCAAAAATACTGCTGTGCGAGACATATGAAATTTGACTGCCTGTGTTTTCCTCTAGGATTTTTATGGTATCATTACTTATATTAAAATCCTGCTTACCTGTGAAATGCAGTTAACACATCAGTTGGACCTATTTTCTGAATGTGGGGTGACCCTTCTGTTGTTTAAAGACATAAAAAATGCCGGAGACTTGAGAAAAAAGGCCTTGGAAGGTGACATTGATGGTTCATTAATAAACCCTACCGTGATCGTCAATCCGTTGCAGATATTGTGGCAGCAAACAAAGCAGTTCATCTCTACAAACTAGGGAAGATGAAGATGAGAACACTTGCTACTGAAATTATTTTCAACCTGTCCCCAAATAACAATATTTCAGAGGCTTTGAAAAGAATTGGTGTCTCAGAAAATGACTCTTTGATTCTAATTGTTTACACTGAAGATGTAGAAAAGCAAATAGATCAAGAAAACCTAATATCTCAGGTAGAAGGTCATCAAGTTTCTCTGAAAAATCTTTCTGAAATAAAAAATATTACAGAAGTCAAAAAAAAGTATATAAACTATCTTCAAAAGAAGAAAGTATTGGGACATTGTTGGATAGTGTCATTTGTAGAATGTCAACAAAAGATGTTTTGTGAAATTACAGAAACATTAAAAATTTCACCATTTTTAAAAAAAAGAAAAGAAAAGAAAAAAAGAGAAGACAGTTACCTACAAAGGAGTTCCCATAAGACTATGAGCTTATTTCTCTAAAGAAAGCTTGAAGGCAAGAAGAGGCTGGCAAGAAGTATTGAAAATCATGAAAAGCAAGGGCCTACATTCAAGATTACTCCCTCTAGCAAAGCTGTCATTTAGAATGGAGGGCAGATAAAGTGCTTCCCAGATAAGGTCAAGTTAAAGGAGTTCATCACCACCAAGCCAACATTACATGAAATGTTAAAGGGACTTATCTAAGAAAAAGAAGATCAAAACTATGAACAGTACAATGACAACAAACTCACAACTATCAACAACTGAACCTAGAAAAAATTAAGCAAACAATTAGAACTGGAACAGAATCACAGAAATGGAGATCACATGGAGGGTTATCAGTGGGGAAGGGGAAGCGAGAGAATGGGGGTAAAGTTACAGGGAATAAGACATGTATTTGTAGGTACAAAAATAGACAGGGAAAGTTAAGAATAGTATAGGAAATGGAGAAGCCAAAGAACTTATATATAGGAACCATGGACGTGAACTAAGTGGAGGGATTGCTTTAGGGAACGGGGGCACCAGGCAGAGGGGGGCAGATTGGGGCAAAGTGGATAAAAAAATGGGACAACTATAATAGCATAACCAATTAAACACACTTAAAAAAAGAAAAGACAATACTTAAAAAATGTTTCTGTTTCTAATTTTGATGGAAACATGAAAGATATCCAGGCCCTACCTAAAGATTGTTTTCTATAACTGATACTACAAAAACTGAAAAGAAAAATTTAAAAAGGGGCTTAAACTTGATGAGCTCCTGCATGTTTGGGTATCTGAGTTATCTAACCCCTTGATTTTCCATCTTAAATGGAGTATTGTTAAGTTTTTAGAAGATTCTCTGTTTCTNCAATTAAACACACTTAAAAAAAGAAAAGACAATACTTAAAAAATGTTTCTGTTTCTAATTTTGATGGAAACATGAAAGATATCCAGGCCCTACCTAAAGATTGTTTTCTATAACTGATACTACAAAAACTGAAAAGAAAAATTTAAAAAGGGGCTTAAACTTGATGAGCTCCTGCATGTTTGGGTATCTGAGTTATCTAACCCCTTGATTTTCCATCTTAAGATAACTGCATATCTCAGTTATCTAACCCCTTGATTTTCCATCTTAAATGGAGTATTGTTAAGTTTTTAGAAGATTCTCTGTTTCTGCTTACTTTCAGCTAAGTTGAAGATATTTTAAGACAAAACAAAAAAGATAGCCACTTGGCAGTTTTTGTGATAAAATGGTCAACAAATTATTTGCGTGTCAAAAGAAAACAAAATACTTCTATATGTCAACATAAATTTTATGGAAGCTTTACAAATTATAAAGTATAATGATAATAACATAATAATTAAAACCTATGACCTAAGATGCTAACACCGAGAAGAGTGACTAAAGTTAGACTACTTTGTTTAGTGTCTGCCTGTGTCCCTTTCCTTTTGTGTCTTCACCCTCCTGCCACTTTAACCCTTAGTGACCATATGGGCTTATGGAGGTAATTGTGGTAGCTTAGGAAGTCTTTCAGGAAGCTCAGCCCAGCAGTGGGTGGCCCTTAAAATGAAGTCATGTCACAGCAAGACATGATTAGTGTGCCAGGGGTAAGATGTATTCACAGATGAGTTTCCAAATTTCAACATTCTCTTCTCTTCTAATTCTCCTAAAAACCTTGCTGCTATGTAAAATAAGGGCCTTGATATTGAGCCTGATTCAGACCACCTCTCTTTTCCAAAACTACATGGTGATTGAGGGCTCACCCACTGACAGGCGCATTATTTTACTTGGATGGATCAATCAGCATGCAATTCTGAGAGACAAGTCCAAAAACTTCTCACTGCTATGCCTCATTCATTGATTTGTTTATTTGTTCATTTATTCATTCATGTATTAATCAATACATTTATATATTTGTTAAATAGCTTTAATAGAAAGTTTAAGATAGAATTACTAGGATTTAATAAATGATTTGAATATAGAGTGAAAAACAAATGGAAGTCTTTACCAATCCTGGTTTTGTTAAAAAAAAAAACTTTGCCAAGCAGATTTTTGCTACCTGGGATCTAGGTTATCAACTTCATACCCCTCTTTTTCTTGACCCCAGGAACAAAATTTGACCTAAGAAAGGGGCTCCTCTGTCCTGGGACTATAACACTCTGTCTTCCCCACTCACTTCTTATACAGCCTCGTCTTTCCTGCTACCCGGGGAGGCTGCTTACACTGTGGCAAATTTGACCATGAATTTCTTTAAGAACGTTGGTTTTAAAATGAACTTAAACCTACTTAAGGTATATAACCTTCTTTTTATTATTTAGTGTAAATGATTACTTAAACTCCACACTCCAGACGCTACCCTTAAAAGAAGTAATTGCATAAGCTAAATGTCTTTATGTATTTTATGAAACATAGCAAAATATTTAATAAGCAAATGGGATTTGATGTACATTTCTCACCCTCAGGAAAGCCTGTTTTTCTGTGACTATTATATGACTTTATTATTGCACTTTATAACAGAAAGGAAAGGCTTACTTTGTAGAATAATGACATAAAATGTGACAAAGAAATTGCACTTTAAAGAAAAGCGAGTTACTTTCTAAAAGTTATGAAACCAAGAAAATAAAGACAGACTGTTATCAATGCATATGCTATATTTCTAAAATAAAGATATCAAAGCAAACACTTTGTCTGTAAAACCAACAGTTTCTATGTAAAGCATGTGACTGATTTCCCAGACAAATGATAAAAACTAGTTTTGACTTGATCTTGTTTTTTGCTCCCCCCCTCCCCCCGCACATGAGCAAACACCATGTTTAAACTCATTAGCTCAAAGCCCATCTTCACTGATTAACAATTGGTGATTAGAGTAGACTTAATCCTGATGCACCTCCAGAGGTACACTGCCCAAAAGAAAACACTGGTCTGCTGAAATGCAGTGCCCATACTTTACAGGTACAAGGAAAGTAGAAAATAAAGGTTCTTTGCTACTCAGCTAGAAAACAGTTTTAAAATACTTGAATAGAAATCAGATGTAAGGACTTGAGAAATGAACTTATCACTGATCACATCTATACTTACAGTCCCACTTAGTTATGAAAGACAGCTCACAAACAAGATATCACAAAGAACAGAGAACCAAGTGCCAGGAGTCCACTGCATTGTACATAGTTTTCCTGAAAACTTCCAGGAAGCACAATTGCCATGTTCAATTTTGGTGTAAACTGAATCACCATAAGGTGCACTGTTGATATGCTTTTTTATATACTCACCTGAGGATATATTTATTGATCTTAGAGAGACAAGAAGTGGGGCGAGTGTGAAACATCAATGTGAAGGAGAAACATTAATCGGCTGCCTCCCATATGCACCCCAATCAGGGATCAAACCAGCAACCTAGGTTTGTGCTCTGACTGGGAAGGGAATTGAACCTGCAACCCTTTGGTTTAAAGGACAATACTCCAAACAAGTGATCCACCCTGCTGTGGCTGATATGTTTCCTGATGTGCATTTGATAAAGGTGATAAAATAAAGCTTAAAAAAAGAAGAAAGAAAATACTGGTGATTCTGTGCTTCCTTCACATAAAGATCTATTCTAAAGAGGTTATTACAACATTCTTTATCCTCCATTTATCTTTGAAGAACGTAGGAATGGTAAATACTATCACTTTCATTATGAACTTGGAAACAAGTATAAAGTGTAAAGTGGTTGTTTTCCTGACTTTGTTATGTCAGAAAAGACATTATCTTTTCATAGCGGTCTGTTCAAAGTCTAAACCTGTTTTATAAGATGTTGGGAAATGAAGTAAAACTATTTTAAAAGCCCTGTTCTAATTTTCTCCAAATCTTCTGTATTTCTTTCTGAAAATATTGGACGGTATTAAGAAAACACGAAGAGTTGACCTTGGAGTAAACTTGTGATTTTATAAATGTAGTTATTAGGCACCCCATGTGCTTTATACACACGTTGCTCAATGTCATCTTAACAATAAAATTTCCCAAACTTTCTGAGCTCTCTATGTCCACAGAATAAACAAGCACAAACATCTGTTTAGAGCAAACATAAAGTCATTGGAAGGGGAAATGACAGTGACTCAGTGTCCTGACGTGCAACAGCATGGCTACCTTGGCCTTGCTACTAGACGACTAGGACAACTGATTTCTCAGAAAGCCTGAGGCTTTCTCAGGCTCATAGTCACATACAGTCAATGGTCTCAGCATGTGAAAAGCATTTGTCACATCACAAAATTATAATGTAACAGCAGTTCATAACTCCTTGGGGCTGTGAACAAGCTGAAATAATGTCGTATAAACTATTCAGTTTTTTTAAAGATTTTATTTATTTATTTATCTTCAGAGGGGAAGGAGAGAGGGAGAGAAACATCAATGTATGGTTGCCTTTTGTGCATCCCCTGCTGGGAGTTAGCCTGCAGGGAACTGGCCTGCAACCCAGGCATGTGCCCTGGCTGGGAATCGAACCGCTATCCTCTGGTTCGCAGGCCCACCACGCTCAATCCACTGAGCTACACCAGCCAGGGCTAAACTATTCAGTTTTTAAACTATTCAGTTTTTTATGGTTACAAACAAAAGTAATTGTGCATTCTCTTAAAAAGTTGTTCTTTTAATGTCATTACAAGAAGCCTGTAATTCCTATTAATTGCTTTTCTCTAAACTGTCTTAAATATACATTACTTTTTTTCAGGAAAAACAAATCCATATTTCTTATAGCAATATTATTGCCTCCCATGTTTATTAATGATGCTAGTATATTCAGTTACTTAAGAATATTATTTTCTAGTTTCTCAGTGAGTTTTTTAAAAAAACTTTATTTATTTTTAAATATTGTTCCCTTTATTTTTTTTAAATATTGTTTCCTTAAAGAAATAAAATGAAAGAAAACATTTGCACGAAAAACAAGATAGTTGGCCTAATGGTCCTCCTTTCTTTCAATGACACTCTTCTTTCTTTGTAAGTAATCTGAAAATAAATAGTAAATATTTGCTCTTTCCCGGATGATTTTGCTTGTGTATTTACTCAGTTATTTTTTCCTCACCTGATGACATTCTTACTGATGAGAGATGGAGAGGCAGAGAGAGACAGAGAAAGAGAAACTTCGATGTGAGAGAGAACATCAATCAGTTGCCTCATACATTCCCCCACCAGAAACTGAAACCACCACCGGACCCACCCTCCCCTGACCCAGGCGTGTGACCTGACCAGGAACTGAACCTGCAACATTGGGGTTTATCAGATGACACTTGAACCAACTAAGCCACACCAGCCAGGATCTCAATTTTGGAACATTCATAAATAAGAAAATGCTTTTTAAAAAGCAGTAAATTGGATTGAGCGCGGGCCTGCGAACCAGACGATCGCGGTTCGATTCCCAGTCAGGGCACATGCCTGGGTTGCAAACCGGTTCCTTGCAGGCCAACTCCCAGCAGGGGATGCACAAAAGGCAACCATACATTGATGTTTCTCTCCCTCTCTCCTTCCCCTCTAAAAATAAATAAATAAATAAAATCCTTTAAAAAAAAGCAGTAAATTTATAAAAGTATAAATTTTAAAATACAGTCAGTGTTGAAATAACAGAGATGAGAGAGATGAGTAAAAGAGTAAAAAAACAAATAATTGTTGGAAAATCAGGAGAAAAAACAGTGAAAAGAAAAGAAANAAGAAATAAAATGAAAGAAAACATTTGCACGAAAAACAAGATAGTTGGCCTAATGGTCCTCCTTTCTTTCAATGACACTCTTCTTTCTTTGTAAGTAATCTGAAAATAAATAGTAAATATTTGCTCTTTCCCGGATGATTTTGCTTGTGTATTTACTCAGTTATTTTTTCCTCACCTGATGACATTCTTACTGATGAGAGATGGAGAGGCAGAGAGAGACAGAGAAAGAGAAACTTCGATGTGAGAGAGAACATCAATCAGTTGCCTCATACATTCCCCCACCAGAAACTGAAACCACCACCGGACCCACCCTCCCCTGACCCAGGCGTGTGACCTGACCAGGAACTGAACCTGCAACATTGGGGTTTATCAGATGACACTTGAACCAACTAAGCCACACCAGCCAGGATCTCAATTTTGGAACATTCATAAATAAGAAAATGCTTTTTAAAAAGCAGTAAATTGGATTGAGCGCGGGCCTGCGAACCAGACGATCGCGGTTCGATTCCCAGTCAGGGCACATGCCTGGGTTGCAAACCGGTTCCTTGCAGGCCAACTCCCAGCAGGGGATGCACAAAAGGCAACCATACATTGATGTTTCTCTCCCTCTCTCCTTCCCCTCTAAAAATAAATAAATAAATAAAATCCTTTAAAAAAAAGCAGTAAATTTATAAAAGTATAAATTTTAAAATACAGTCAGTGTTGAAATAACAGAGATGAGAGAGATGAGTAAAAGAGTAAAAAAACAAATAATTGTTGGAAAATCAGGAGAAAAAACAGTGAAAAGAAAAGAAAAGAAATAAAATAACCTATAATCCTGTGACCCAGAGAGAATCAATGTTAACATGTTGGTGGGCACCCTTTAGAACTTATTTCCTGTATGCACAATCAGCATCTCATTCTAGCAACTTTGGGAATTAAAAT
Organism: Sturnira hondurensis; assembly: GCF_014824575.4. Classification (NCBI taxonomy): domain Eukaryota; kingdom Metazoa; phylum Chordata; class Mammalia; order Chiroptera; family Phyllostomidae; genus Sturnira; species Sturnira hondurensis. Next base: position 14,589,549 of record NW_028077105.1, on the reverse strand, counting down.
AATTACATTTCTTTAATTTTAAAAACTTAACTTTGGTTCAGCCTTTCCTGAGTGTCTTTTGGCAAAAGAATGTTGATGATCCCTGGCTAATTCTGGCAATAGGAGAATCACCCCTCTTTCTAGCCTCTGCTCTCTTTTGGGAGAAGAGAATCTCAGATTTGAGCCTGGCAGCCAATTTCTCTCCCTGTTGCCCTCGGGGCAGCAATCCCCCCACCCACTGATTTATTGCCTCCAGCACCTTTTTGCTGCCACAGTTTCTCTGCATTGTGCTATAAATCAGAATTCAAATGTACTTCAAGTAGAGCCGAGTTTAGCAAACTTTTCTGCAAAGGTCCAGGTAATAAATATTTTCAGCTATTTGGGCCAAGGGGAAAAAAAAACAATGATTTTACGATGTTTACTTATAAAGTCTATAGGGCTTTTAAAGGCTAAAACACTTAAAAAGTTTTCTTTTCTTCATCTAACTTTCCTCAACTGTGGCAATCAAGTACGATCTAATTGACTTACCAATTGTAAATGGCTTCCCTTGCTTGGCTCACCAATGAACAATTTGGATACTCACTTTGAAGCCCAATTTTCATTTTTAAAAACTTTTTGTGAGGAAATTATGCTGTAATAAAATATTCTACATTAGACTATATCTTAGATGGGGAGGATTATTATCAATTTTATTTAGTGCAGTTAGTTCCAATGGGCCTTTTCTGTGCGGAGCTGTATACTAAAGTACTGAGAGGTAAAAGTCATGACATCTAGGATTTGCTTTAAACTCCAGTAAAGAAAAAGAAGATTTAGAAAATATAAAATATAACAAAATGTTACTTAGTATTAACATTCACAAAGAGGTATGAGCCTAAAGAATTCATTGTAATGTATCTGATGAATGTATGTTTAAATTTTTTTCAAAAAGTTTAATAAGGAACAACTTGTGGAAACTAAAATTTTAGTGCATTCCATTTTATTCATCTATATGTAGGCAAAATCCTCTACATTAAATTTTCTAATTTTCCAGCGTCTTGTTTTTCTTTGATTTGGAAATATTGTATAGAACACAAAGTCTGGTGATGTTGACGTGCATTGTATTCTTTTAGCATAGCTGTAGCATCACTACATAATAAACACTTTTACCATCTAATTCAATAATAAAATAACCTAACCCACACTTCACTGTGTCTTAAAAGCACAACATTTTAAGTTCAATTTTGTCTTCTTTCCTTGTGTTGACATACTAGGTACACGTTAGTCATTTATAAAATTTATGTTCTCATGGCATTCGATAGGCTGTTGAGTTACAATTGCATCTCTGTGACTTGTAGTGCTCTGGGCAGAAGGTGAAGGGAGGAGAGCCGTATATGGTCCCCGTTGCAACTACTTAACGTTGCCAGTGTCGCACAGGAGCTAGGATATAAAATACATGCCTAAATGTGTATGGCTGTGTTCCGATGTTACTCTAATTATAAAGACTGAAATTTGAATTTCATATAACTTAATGTATCATGAAACATTTTAAATGAATCTCAACCATTCGAAAACATTAAAAACATTTTTACTTACTCATGGGCTGTACAAAAACAGGCAGCAGGTCAGATTCGATCCATGGGTCAAAGTTTACCAACACTTGTTTAGATTAAATGCTTCGTATTCCTGCCATTTCTCTCCTTATTCAAGAAGAACCAAAAGGAGGAAGAAAAGAAAGAGGAAGAAGGGTGAAAAGGTGGAGGGTAGGGTGAAGGGATTTCATGGTTCAGCTTATTAAAGTATGAAGTCTGCTCCTTACAGTCAAAGTTAGCTCATTTTCTATCTCTAGAATCACACTTGGACTTTGTCATGACTCTAGCTTTGTAGTGAGAATATGAAAAAAGAACTAACTCCAGTATGCCCTAAATCTAGGATTAGTAACTTCCCAGGATCATAGGTGATGAGATTATGCACTGACTTGTCCTCCCTACCTTGATAAAAGCCACAAAATAAGGCAACGCACAATTGTCTTGTGCGTACATTATATATGGATTGGAAGTCTCACACCTACATTTTCTCTTTTTTCAAATATATACTCTCAGAAGGGGCAATCATAAAGAATTTAATTGGAGTTACTACTGCTCAGGGAGGAAAAGCTAAGCTAAGCTTAGCTTAGCTAAGGCTAAGCTACTCGTACGGTGTCTTTTGTAATGATATTATACTCAGTTGGGACATGGGAAGGTCAAATGTCTCAGAATATTAATGGTGCAGTTTATTGTGAAAATAATGGACTGAAGTAAATAAAAAAAGATTTGAAAATAGTTCATTTCTCTCTCACTCACAGAATACAAACACACACACACACACACACACACACACACACACGCATGCACGGATTTTGGATTTGAAATTTGGTTTTCTAATCTTAGTCCCCACCTTGAAGAGCACTACTTACTAGATGATCTAGTGTGAAAAATAAGCCTTGTTTTTCTCCGGAGTACGTACTGAACCTGAATTGAAACAATTGTGTTTACTGTTAATTGCCTAATGAGAATCCATTCCAACTTTCTGGACAAAGGAGATTCTCATAAACATTTGACCAAAGTCAGAGGTGCCATTTAAATTGCTGGACATGAAATAGACAAAAAAAGTCTACATACTGAGGAAAGTGGTGAGATTTCCCAAACAAAGTTTAAAAAATAAAATAGGAAAATAAAGCACTTCTTCACAGAAATGTGATTCTTAAAACAGAATTGGGAAGGAAGAAATTTTGCGAGGTTCAAACTATGAGAGTATAAAGGAGTAACTGCATTAACTATATTGGAAGGAGTTCCAATTTTTATTCCTTTTCATTTTATTATCCTCAGAAAATTTGTCCAAATCATGAATTTTGAATGTTAACATTTTAATGGAGTGAAAGCTAGTGATGTGAAGTGGCCAGGGCAGATTGAGACATGGACAGAGATAATAGTGTCACCGATGTCCCTTTGGACACTCAGGGGATTACCCAGTTCTTTAAGAATGTATATCTTAAAGATATACAACCAGTGTGGCTCCATGGGTTGGGCATCACCCAGCAAAGCAAAGTGAAAGATCACCGGATTGATTCCCAGTCGGGACACATGCTTAGGTTGTCGGTTTGGTACCTAGTCAGCCTGTAGGAGAGGCAAGGAATTGATGATTTTCTCTCACAAAGAAACGAATTGATGTTTCTCTCCCTCTCTTTCTCCCTCCCTTCCCTTGTCTCTAAAAGCAAATAAGTAAAATCTTTTTTAAAAAGTACAACTTTGACTGCCTAGGTTATTTTCCAACCCTCTAGAGGTAAGAAATTGATAGCCTATAGGAAGCTAAAGGTAATTCAGATAAATCTTTCTTGTAGCAATGCAAGTGAAATTGTCCCTTACCAATAAAATCAGTTTAATAATAAATATTACCCTATAACTGTGGTTTTCAAAGTATGATTTAGAGTCCCCCATAGGCCCTGGAGAACCTTCCCCAAGGCCTAAAAGATCAAAACTCTTTTCATGATAATATTAAGACACATCTGCCTGTTTCACTTTCATTCCCTCACAAGTTTACAGTGGAGTTTTCCAGGAGCTACGTGACATATGATATCACCACAGATGAATGCAGAAGCAGATATGAGAAGGCAGATGTTTTCTATCAAGCCAGACATTAAAGAGATTTGCAAAAATGTAAAGCAGTGATTCTTCACTAAATTTGTGTTTGTTTTGGAGAGTATGGAAAGTTTTCTCGAATACAGCACTTATAATTTAAAGTACTACCTCTCACCTGAAAATTACATTGCCATTATATTTTTTCTAGTATTTCAATTTTATACTTAATTTTTAATATATTTGCAATTTATTTTGAGACATGAGATAAAATAAGGATTTTTTTCCCTCCAGTGGTTGGCTTGCTCATTTACTAGATAAACTTTCCTTTCTTAGTCATTTAAAATTTCACCTTTATCGTATGTTAGATTTTTATATATACTCATTTGTTTCTAGACTTCTAGTATGGTTTATTAATTTCTCTCTATTCTAGTATAAGTTATGAAATTTTTAAACTGTTAAAATGATATATTTTAATATATAGTTCAGCCAGGGTACCCTCACTATTCCTTTTCACATTTTTTCCAATATAAAATTATTCTTAAGGAAAGTAAATATATTCAAAACTAGCGAGTAAGTATATGAATTATATATGTAAACTGTTAACAAAACATTTGTTGGCCTTTTTTTCATTCCACAAAGATTTAATTTTTTCAGTTTTATTGAGATATAATTGACATAAAACATTGTGCAAGTTTTAGATGTATAACATAAGGACTTAATATATGTTTGCTTTACCAAAGAGTTAACACAATATTCATCACCTCACGTAGTTATGCTTTTTTGTGTGATGAGAACTCTTAAGATTCTCTTTCTTAGAAGCTTCCAAAAATATAATACAGTACTTAATAATCTTTGGACAGAGTTGAAAATCAGTCTGTAAAACCCCAGAACTATTATGAGCAACTGCAGTGCCACATACCTTACGAAGTGCTTTGCAATGACATATATGGTAGTTTCGGTTAACTCCTCATTCTTAGACTATGTTTCAACTCATGTTTTAATCTTAGATGAAATACAAAATATCCAAAAAGTATTACTATTTCTATTTAAAATGTACCTCCACTTACTATATTTTTCCTTTTAAAATCACTAGCCACTTTTTCTTGTGATTATTAGTTTGAAAAGAACAAGAGTTCTAATACATTTTCTTTTTTATCAAGGTCATGATTGAGCATGCTAAAGTATTCACCGTTGGCCAAAACTGTGGCATCACAGTTGTTTTCTGCTTTATTTTTGGGCCACGAAGTTGCCATGATTCTGAGGATGATAGCCTTGGGTACTTCCTCTCCTGACTCCTTTGTAACAGAAGTGAAGAATAGTGTGACAGGATGCAATGTCACAAAACATTTTATTTTATAAATTTATCTTCTATTTTTTTGCATGAAATATGATACACATTAAAAATAACAAACTGCTGTAATGGTTAATTTTATAGGTCAACGTGACTGACTATGGGGAGCCCAGATTAGATGTTATTTCTTGGTGTGACTGGGAGGGAGTTTCTGGATGAGATTATTATTTCAGTCAGTGGACTTTGTAAAATAAATTGCTTTCCCCATTGTGAATGCGCATTATCCAATCCACTGAGGGTCTGAGTAGATTAAAAGGTGAAGGAAAAAAGAATTCATTCTCTTTTTTTCTGCATTATTCATTGAGTTGGGACATCTCATGTCATTCTCTTGCCCTCTGACTGGAATTTATACCATTGGTTCCTCTGGGTCTCAGGACTTTAGACTCACACTGAATTATATCACTAGTTCTCCTGCGCCTTCAGCTTGCAGATCACAGAACCTCTCGGCCTCCATAATCATGTGAGCCGATTCCTCATAATCAATCAATCTATTTATCTATCTATCATCTATCATGTATCTCCAATTGGCTCTGGTTTTCTGGAGAACCCTAACAACCACTTTAGTACAAAAAATATTAACAAAAACATCAACAGCAACAGCTGTAGCATTTTGGAAGTACATTTGGGTGGGTACCCCGTAGTTCCCTGTCATTCTAGTTATTCATTCATTTGTTTGTATTAAATACTTCCTAAATATCTCATAAGAGTTCTTAATGTTTACATTTTCTCTTTCTCCAGCTTAATTTACATAATATAAAATTGCATGTATAATAGCTATATGGTTCTTTATATAAATGTTTCTTTTCACAGTTCTTCAGGCTTCCCTATAAAATGTCTTGGCATAGCTAACTTATTCCACATTTCACTGCCTTTGAAATTCCGAAAGGAGTTTCCTGTGCTCTGTGGGCCTTTCCCACTCTCTTTCTTCTCTTTTTCTCCTCAGATTCCTATGGGCAGCAATATCAAGTAACTATGAGGACATCTGATACTTCCAGAGAGAGGATTTTCTTTTTGAAAAAAATTTTGGAAACAGGAAATCATTTTTAGTTAACCACATTCAAAATTCCAAAGCTAAAAGCTTTGGAAAGTTTTATTTTATTGCTTTTTGACATTAGCATAATGCAGGCTCTTATACTTAGCCTGGATATCTTTTTTGGAATTATTACTTTAGAAGGTAATACATAAAGATGCCCTTCAGAATATAATCTAATGTGTATGTCAATAGTCCTATCTATCTATTATCTATCTACCTACCTACCTATTTAGCCATCTATTACTTCTATAAAATAAGAAAGGTATGTAAAACAATGTAGCTATACTTTGTAAAGTAATAAACCTAGAATGATAAAGTGATACACAATATAATGTGAAGGAAATTATTTTGGTATTCTATAGAGAATTTTTATAATATATGACATATTGGGATTTGTGTGCTTGCTCCTAAATATGCAAATTACTTTTATAAATTATGAAAAATGTTCTGAAGAAGACAAAGGATATGACAACACAATTATAATGTCTTGATATGGTTTATATGGAGACACTTGGCCATAACACTACTTTGACACAAATAAACCAAATTTATGCTATGGTATCTACAATATGCCCAATGAAATAGAATTAAATCAAAAGGTGTTAAACGATATTCTCTCTTCACGTTGTTCGCTTCTCTCTACTCAGTGTGTAAAATGCCAAGCAACAGAAAAAAATGAGTGAATTACCTCTTTCATAATTTTTTATTTTTGTTTGCATTGGGTAGGATTCATGAAAAAAGATTGAAATGCAGGTTAAGTGCTCATTATTTTTTATACACTCCAGGGTCACTCATATTTGTTTTATATAACCATCTTGGGAAACTAACAGGAAAGCCAAAGATACATCAGCATTTCTCTTTGGAATGTCATGTATCCTCAGACAGACGCAGAACCACCACCTCCTTGGGTGACCTGATTTTGGACCTGCCTAGGAGAGCGGGAACGACTACACTGGAACGCACTGCAGCGCATGTGTGCCAGCCTCACCGGCAGTCCTGGGAGCCCGTTGTAAGGGGGAATGGAGTCCAGGGCAGCGTAATCTGCTTTTGGGTTGCAAAAGGCTCCAAAGAGGCGGTGACGCATAAGTCTTTTTCCCAATGCTAGGAGGGGAGAGCTGAACATTGTTAGTTGGTTGGAGAACCTTTCAGGGGAAGTGTCTCTCTTCACACCATTGTAAGGCTCCTGTCACAAAGACCCTAGCTGTAGTGTTCACCATTTATGCACAGTGCTCACAACAGGGTAGGTGTCTAATGAATAATTAGGGAATACAATAAAAGCTATTAACTGTCCCCTAAGGGATGGTCACACTGAGCATTCTGGCTTCAAAGGGACCTGGGCCACACAGAATTCTAGAGGGAATTAGATGTTTGGAGAGCTCTGCTGGGAGATGGCTGTCACAGGAGCTGCTGCCTAGAGAGAAACCACTGGTAACCATAACAATCACTGAGAACAGAGAAATATGAGAAGCAGTGGAAAGAGAGCCACCTTGACTTGCAACTTTTGCTAACCGAAAATGCCACTGAAAGCATCCATCCAAAAAGTTCAGCTCCCAGCTCTCTGCTGGTTCCCGAAGTAAATGACCATTTTAGACATACAGAGTATGCTCTGTCTTCAGATGTATAGATGATAATGTTTGGAGTATATTTTTAAAAAACTGTGTACGTTTTGTATTAAAGTTTATAAGTGGCAGATCTAGAGAAAAAGAGGCAAGAAAGAAAGTAAAAATGTAGAATGATTCACAGTTTATCATTCAATTTAGTGCAATCTAGCACTCACTATTTTGTAGATTCACTGCAAGCTTAGAAGAGTTGTTAAACCTCTTATGTCTTTGAACCTTTATTTTTAAACATTTATAACCTCAATTGTGAGTTCTTTAAGGTTTGGAGGAAGAACTGACTCACATACGCCCAACTCAAATAAGCCTAGGTTATACCAGAGTCACTGAATTCACCACTGGAGAATTTCTGAGCAGCTACTAATGTTCAATAAATTATCCTGAACTAAATTCAAAAGAGAATGCCTAAGCATGGTTCAAAGTGTTGCATTTCATAATTTTTTCCCTTAAGGGACTCACCTGGCTGAGAACTGTACTTGTTTTCAATTTTTTTCAAGCTCATTCCCTCTTGTTAGGTACCTGTACTGAGAAAAGATTCATCTTTGTAAGGGTTATTTTAATCACATTACAGTGGAATTTATGCCAGGAAAAACTGGTATTCAGGGTGCTATAGCAGGTGTGTGAACGGATAGCCTGCTGCAGAATGAGACTCCTTCAAAAGAGGTTACCAAACAAAGGGAAAGCAAGTACTGCCAGCTAGACAGACAATCGCCACACATGGGTGTTGCCAGGTCTTCATCTCAGACCACTGCTTGCCAAAGTCTGAAATTATAGCTTCAGAGTTTCCTTGGAATGTGCTAGAGGCATCTCTTCCAAGTTCAGTGTTTTTAATAAACCAATTTAACTTGTCTTTATATTTAGCTACTCCTTTTTACTGAAATATCCAGTATATTTACACCTAAAAAAAACAGGCTAAGATACTGTGAGTGGCCGGGCCACTAGAACTGATTTCACAAAACTAATTAGAGGAAACAAAATTAGTTGCTAACAGATGCTTAATATAAAACTTCAAGAGACTGTAATTTATTACAAGAAAACTGAGATAGACACCAATGTCAACCTACATTTGCTGAGATTTCTTTCTATTTCCAGTAATGTGGTGTCCTTCTTCAGCCACTGACTGTAGCAAAATTCTATTTTATATTTTAATGTAAATTTTGGAAGTTACATAAAAATTGGAAGAAAAAAGAAAGCATTCATAATCTTATATTCCCCAATAATTATATTGATATATTTGTATTTGTCTGCCAGTAGAATCCATTTTCTGTATATGAGGTCTGTCCAGAAGTTATACAGCATGTGATATGAAAAATAGAGACATTTACTGAAGAAGATACAAAATTCAGAAACTATTGTACACAGGACAAGGACGCCTTAGTCCCTTTCAAAGTAAGCACCTTGGGACTTCACACAGTTCTCCCATTCACCATCTTCTGCCCTGTTGCATTTTCCTGGATTTCATTCATGGTCTGAAATTTCTTCCTTTTCAAAGGTGATTTTAGTTTGGAGAAAGGCCAGAAGTTCAGGGGGCCAAACCTGGGCTGTAAGATGGCCAAGTCACCTAGATGATTTGATGTTTCACCAAGAAACTCTGCAAGAGACATGCTATATTGTGTACTAGCTGGCGTATTATCATGATAAAGCTGCCAATCATCAGTTCCCATAGCTGTGGCCTTCTGACTCACCTGAGCAGTTTTCACGGAGAAATGTTCATCTTAACACAAATTTGATGCAGATTTGTTGCTCTACTTGCTCAGTCATTTTGAATGCAATGGCCACAAGTACACATGTTCACTCAATGGCATCTCCTACCCCCACTGACTAGTACCATGAAGTTGTCATTGTTCATGCAGGTACATTCCTGTCTACTCTCCTTGGCTGGCAGGTTACATCAATGCCACACAAACTGTTCCCATTATATTAACAATGACTGGACTTCCTCCAGTCAGACCTCATATGTGTGCTCTATGTTTTCTTTGCAGTTACTTTTTAAGCTAATGTTTATGGAACAAATATTAGCCATGATCCCCAGACTTTCTACTTATTACTTAATTTTATCTTTACTCAAATCCTATGAATTAGGCATATATTTTACAGGTGAGAAAACTGAAGTTTGTGGAAGTTCAGTTAAAAACCCCAGACCATACAGTTAGCAAAGACAAGATTGAAACTCATGACTCCGTGTCTGTAAGATTCCAATGACAAGTTGTTAGCTCTTACTGCATATGGTCGATACTGCCAAGGAGGTCACCACTACAGATATGCTTGAGAATCTATTATCCATTAGGGTAACAACCACTTTTGTAAGTGGGGAAAATAAGTTATTACATTCCTTAAAACTTGTTAATCGATGCACTTATGGTTAAATTTAGCAAGACTGGAGATGACTGAGACCTAGAGGTCCTACTAAAGCAAATGTCACCTTTCACACTCATAAACGTTTGGCAAGGCTAACTGAGCCACGCGTGATCATTTCTTACATATAGAGCAGCAAACAGATGTGCAGAAACTGTGGAGCACAGAGCATATGCTGGAGACTATTTTGTTACCCACTTGACCAGCAATCTAGGGAAATATTAAGTCACTGATGTTGTATGCAACACTAAATCATTGATGTGGTATACAAGAGAGCAAGAGATTTTAATAATCTTTTAATCAAATGGACAATGATTAAGGAACATGATAGATGTTATCAAATGCTTTTCAGCATCTACTGACATGATCATCTGGTTTTTGTCCTTCTTTTGTTTATGTGGTGTATTATGTTTATTGATTTGTGACTGTTGTACCATCTTTGCATCCCTAGGATAAATACTATTTGATCAGCATGTATGATCCTTTTATTGTATTGCTGGATCTGGCTAGGGAAAGGGATAAAGAGAAAAAATAAACAAATGGGACCACATCAAATTAAAAAGCTTCTGCATGGCTAAAGAAACCATGATCAAAATGAAAAGATAGCCTAGCTATTAGAAAACATATTTGCCAATGATACATGGGACAAGAGTTTAATCTCCAAAATATATAAAGAACTCATTTGACTCAACACTAGGAAGACAAACAATCCAGTTAAAAATGGGCAAAGGACCTGAATAGATATTTCTCCAAAGAGGATATAGAGATGGCCCATAGATGTATGAAAAGATTCTCAACATCACTGGACATTGGAGAGAAACAAATTAAAACCACAATGACATGTAACCTGCCAGAATGGCCATTATTAATAAATCAACAAACAACGAGTGCTGGTAAGGATGTGTAGGAAAGGGAACCCTAGTGCTCTACTGGTGGGAATGCAGACTAGTGCAGCCATTTTGGAAAACAGTGTGGAATTTCCTCAAAAATTAAAAATGGGAGTGCCTTTTGACCCAGTGATTCCACTGCTGGGAATTTACCCTAAGGATCCTGAATCACCAGTTCAAAAGTACTTGTGCATCTCTATGTTCATAGCAGTGCTATTTATAATGGCCAAGGGCTGGAAATAGTCTAAATGTCCAACAGTAGATGAGTGGATTGAAAAACTGTGATACATTTACACAATGGAATGCTATGCAGCAGAAAAAAAGAAAGAAGGAACTCTGACTTTTTGTGACAGCATGGATGGAACTGGAGACTACTATGCTAAGTGAAATAAGCCAATGGTCAAAGACATATAGTATATGATCTCACTTACAAGAAGAATCTAATGGGGGAAAAAAGCTAACAAGCAAAACAGAACCAGAGACATGGAAACATGGAACAGAGTGACAGTGGCCAGAGGAGAAAGGGGAGGGGGATAACAGTGGGAAGAAAGGGAAGGAAGTAGTCAAAGAATACATATGAATGGCCCATAGACATAGACAATAGTGTGGGGATTGACTCTGGGAACAGGGGTGTAGGCTGGATGGAAGAGGGCAAAAGGGGGAAAATTGGGACAACTTTAATAGAATGACAGTAAAAAAGAAACATGCTGGAGCCCAAATATATTTACTTTAACTTAAAATGGACTGGAATCATTGGATTCAGATTTCCCTGACTACAAGGGTTATTAGACACAGTATATCTTTGGTTCAGGGGCTAGGTGGTATGTGTTGAAAATCTAACTTATATCAAGACCTGTTCTTTGCTTCAGTTTCTTTGCCTAGTTGAGGCAACAATACCTCTGATTGCTGTTGTAAGGGGCAATGGATAATCCACACCAAGTATTTACAACTATGCCTGACTCATAGTTTGTATTTAAGAAATGTTAGCAATTCAATGCTAGGACAGGTTAGTCAACAGAATCCATAACGTGTGAATACATTCTCTCCTAACTTTTAATGGGTTTTGTATAATATTTATTTTCATCTTGAAAGACATAATTTAATATTCCAGAAAAACTTCAAACATACTTAATTCAAAGCCATTTTTCCTAGATTTTTATCTCATTCTCCATGACCACCTTGCTTAGTCTTCAGGATTTAATTCAGCATCAAGAGCACTCTCATGCTCTCTCTCCTGTTTTACCTCAATTTCCATGTTATTTAAAGTACTAATAACATACCTTTATAATGTTTATTAACTTTGCAACTTTGTGATCTCTTAGTATCAAGTCATTGTTTTCTCTATCATTTTAATGGTTTATCCAAACTCCAAATCACAATGTATAAAACTGCAAAATGGAAATGATCGGGTAACGAAGAACTGTTAAGACAAATGAGCTTTAAGCAGATCTGCACAGATAGCTCTAACCTCTGTGCGGTCTATTGATGAGCACAGCCTGGGTTTCCTGGTTTGGCTTCCTCACCTGTAAAATGAAGATGGCAATATCAGTTAGGTCTTCTACCAAGAATATTGTAAAAGAGCATATTATATGTAAAAGCTCTCTGTAAGCTCTATGGTCTAAGTGCTTTAAAAAATCCTTTGTGGACTAGGTAGAAATGAATATGTACTGTAAACTGTATAGTATGAATGTTGTACATGACATTGCACGAGAGCTTGGTTATTTAATCCTCATGAAGGAGGCACTATGGTATGACTGAGGTTTTGCAACATTGCAGAGGCTTCCCGGAAAAGAGAGCATACAACACTAAGGAGAATCTGATGAAAAGCAAATAAGTGGTTTTGGGAGTGTGGGTTTGTAGGTGTCCAGACAAGGAATGAGAACTGGGGGCTGGCTGAGCTCCTCATGGAACGAATACAAAGAGGTGGGTTTTTGACTCCAGTTTTGGATTTGGGGCAGGATTGAAATAAGCAGAGAGCACAAGAGAGAGAATTGTTCTGTTGGAAGAACAGCCTGAGCGAACATGTTCATAGGTGGAAGAGCACAAAGACTGAACAAAGAGTGATTTGGCTGCAGCAGAGCCTTCCTGTAGGGAAGCAGTGGGAGATGAAATGGGCATGATTGAGTGAGTCTAAAAGGAATGCCAAGAGAATGATGCGCTTTGTTAACACAGCGCCTTTACAAGGAAGACCCCTGAAGGATTTTTAGCATGAAAATGATGTGGTAAAAACTGTGAGCTCAAGCTTTAGACACACCAATTTCTAATCCAAATTGGCCTTTTAGCCAATGTTTTCTTAGGCAACACTTACTGGAAATGCATCACGCAGTGGAAAAAGTGTGAGTTTGGGAGTCAAGGGAGGACTTTTGCAATGTGAGGCCTCTTTTCTGGACCTACCTTTGGACCAGCGTGGCAGGAAAAGCCATTGTCTTACATCCTGGCTCTTTCTCATCATTCCTGAAACAACTTCTGCCACATTTTTTATTTCACTGAATTTCTATCAGTGTTCCTTCAGGTTAAAAGTATAAAAACAGGTTACAAGATGTTTTCTCCTAAAAGTCTTCAAAATGTTCCAAACTGTCCTGCCTTTCTGCTTTTAATTCTTTTTCCATTCCTTTATTGCTCAATCTCAATCAGTTGGTCATGTTGTCTTTCAACATAGTGTGTTACTACATCACAATTAGAAGCATATGATTACATTTTAAGTGACCATTTCCTGTTCAGATCCATCATTAAATGTCTTCTGTCGCCAACAACTTCCAATTTATAATCCTATTTTAACATCAGATAAGTTTACACTGTTTAAAATCTTCTTAAGCCAAGTTTTATGTACAGAGTTTGAAAATCATCTTTGTATCTACTGAGGCATTGTCAATCACATTTTTGTTAGAAAAACAATATTTGGTTTTTAAAAAATTGGTTGGTCCCATATTGATTATTTAGACAGTGAAATATTAGCAGTAAGATTTTTTCTTTTCTTTTCTTTTTAGAGAAAATGAAATCAATCTATCCAGTCTCTCAGTCTCTCAAAACTGGGGCGTGAAGTGAGCTTAAGTTTTTACATATTCCTTGATTTTTATCTTGGTTGCAGAGAGTGGCCAAAACCTGTAATCTTGCATACATATATAGATTTTGAGTCAGTATATTTAAACCATGCTTCACTAAACCTAACTCATACACAAAGGGCAAGCCTGCTATAAGCCTCCTTAGCCCTTTGCCACTGAAAGTGGTCTCACCTCACTGCTGCTGGCCCCCATTCCTGTCCTATGGGCAGTGATTCTCCACCACTCCACTTCAACTTTTATAATATGCCACTTTGTGAATAAATATTTATCTCTAAGGATTTCTTTTCTGCAGGAAACTTGACTAATATATTAGCTGGTATTATATGGTCCCTTGAATAAATATTCAAGGGAAACAAACTCCTTGAAATGAGACTTTGGGATTGGTACCCCATACAGTATGTGAAAAGGACAGGAATCATTCCTTTGCTGGGGGTGTGAAGAACCCAATAGAGGTCATCTTCGGCATATGGTAGCATGGTAAATATTCGGATTATCACGATGGGTGCATGGGTGATGAGCTGGTACAGACCAAGTGGCTGTGGCACGGAGCTACTCTGTCAATGAAGATTTTGGAGTCACTTAGTTTCTATTTACAATCCTTGAAAATACAGTTAGGGAAAAAGAATTAAAACTCTGCACATGTGGTTACAAGTGTGTATAGAGTCACTTGTTTTACTAAGTAACTTTGAAGGAGTACCTTTCTCCTATAGTCACTTGAAAGGTAGCTGACAACCAAGTTCAGAGTATGATTATGAAGGTTGCAGAGTCATAGCACTAATTATAAACTAGATGTGTCAAATCCCTTATGCTGTGGGAAAGGCAATTATTAAGAAACAATGAAACCCTGCCTTATTGGATAGTATATTGGTGTATCAGTGTTTACCATGACATAACATAGATGAAATTAAGAACCGTGAATTCACAAATTCTCTTGAACTTCCTTTGACTCACAAGCAAATACTGACTCTCTTTAGACTCTCACCCACCAGTGGGCCCATAGTGAGAGTTAAAATCCACTATAGCCTGGACTATTCACAAAGAGAGTGAATAAATTTTCAAGTCAGCCTGCCAGCTAAAAAATCTCATCCAGCAGACATGCTTGCAGAAGCTAAGGGAAACTGGAATTGGATGGTGGAAGTAAGCAGTAATGAAAATCAATTTATGCTAGGGGCTGGGTAGAGAGACAATTCAGAAAGTACATTTTATAGTACTCCATTATTTTTTGCTTCCCTTTTTCCTGTCATGTCCTTCTATGAAGACAACATTAGTAGCTCACATTTTCAACTTTGAAAAGAAATATCACTGAATTATTATCTCATGATAATATTATAGCTGATGAGACTCTTCCCTCTGGTGGCAGAGACAAGCTTTCCAACCAGAAAACAATATTGGGTGATGAGGGGCATAAAGGAAAGACACAGTTTGTTCTACAACAACACCTTCACACTCCCCCCAACCCCTGGCAAAACACAAGCAAACATACAAAAAAGGCAGGAGACAGACCTAAACAAAAAAACCCCTTCCCATCCTGTCTGACTTTAGGTCAAGGTGGAGCCTAGCAGAAGGTAGGAAGTAGGCATGGGAGTGATGTCAGGGAACTCATCCCCTTGGGTCCCTACTGCTGAAATTACCTAGGGCTGGCTCTGCCGTCAATGGGAAATCTCTACCCCTCCCCTGGTGACCTTCTTTTCTCACATCTTTCCCGGTGAGTTCTCCTCTCACCTCTCTGAACATGGGGTGAAAAGGGGAGTAGAAGCTCTGTTGCAGTTGGTCCCGGGTCGCTGCATGATTTGGTTGTTTCCTAAAGTCCATTCACACCTTGGCCATTAGTCCCTTTGCAAACAGGCTTTCCTTGTGTTACTCTGATGTGAGCGGACCATCTGTTTCCTGTGAAGTAGGACTGACTGACATTTAGATGACTGATAACAAATATGCCAAAACCAACTTTAGAATATGCAGAGGCAAATTTGGCCAGCTTCACTGTAAAATTTAAAAAAAAACCCTCACTAAGAATTTTTCTCCATTGTGTATTTTTTTCTGAAAAAGACAGCCTTGAGTCATCTAACAGAACACAGGTTGTCTTTCAGATGCAACTATTTCTGAAATGATACTGACATTTTCCTTGAGGACCACTAAATGTTCAAGTCATGGAATGACAGATCCAAAGTAACTAATGCTTTGGAAATGTTTAGTGAGGGTAATCTCTTCTAGAAACCCTAAAAGTTCTATTAATACAAAACGATTTATCATAGCAACTAATACAAAACTATTTACCATAATTATTCTTCACATCCCTGCTCGTCTCATATTACATCTGTATACTCAGTCTAAATAAGCATGATATCATCATGTAAGTCATGTACTTTGAGAATTTTCAAGTAGCGATGGTGGATTTTCACTGATCCATTTGTTTGTCTTGCCTGTTTCTCTCCGGTGACTAATGGCAAGTAATGAGAGAAGGTATTTCCTTAGCAATTAGGTTTTCTATCTCATTACCTATCTACTAATGGGTTAATATGTTGTACCAAAAAGTAGAAACACATTCCAAGCAATTAAAGTCCATTAGATTTGCTGGCTGTTACCCAAAAACAAAAACTAAATCAAACCAAAACAAACCAAAGAAAAATAAAAACATTGTCCTGAACTGAAATGAGGTTTGTTATTTACTTTTCTTGTCTGACACATTAATTAATTCAGCAAACATTTGAATGGCAACAAGTGTTACTTTAGGTACAGTTGGTGAAAAAATACATTGATCCTCCTTTTGAGCAATTTCTAGTCCAATTGGGAGGGAATACTTACAACATAAGTAGCCTGGTGAAGGGAAGCCAGAAACACACATGGGAGGGAGTGTCTAAGTCAGGTGGGAGATGGTCCTGAAAATCTTAGGGACGTCACATAGAAGCAAAGCTTTGGAGATGAAGTGGAACTCAATAGTCTTCAAAAGGTGACAAAGGACATTTCTAACAGAGGGACAAATACACACTAAGATGCAAAATCCAAAATAGCATGTGTTCAAGCAATTGCTATTGGTGCTTGACAGCTGGAGTAAAGGGTCAGAATGGGAAAATGACAAGTCACAAAACAAGAGAAGATGTCGGGAAATAAACCACAGAGCCTAGAGTGAGGCTACAACGTTTATGCTTTGGAAAGGAATAGGGCTGGCTGTATAGCCTTTAGAGTTCAGAGCATCTTATGGCAAATGACTTAAAAATGAGAAAATACAACGTTTTGCATGATTGTAGATCCACAGTAGGTTCTGTTCCTGAGGTTCACTTTCTTCTGTGCATTGGGCCCAATGTCAGGCTATGAAAATGCCTCATAAGAGCAAAACATGTCACTGTCTCGGACTCTCATGTATATACCACAAGGTCCAGAGGCTTGAGAACCTTAGAAGAGGCTTCTATCCTAGCATTTGAAGCCAGAGTTCTGAGATTCACCCAGACTGAGACTTTTTAAGTCACATGCCCAGTCTTAAACCAAGCAACTTCTGGAAATGGAAAATACTCCCATGAGACACATGTGTCAAATTTTCAAAATTTTAAGTATTTCACAATTAATGGAAGTACCCTCTTTTTTAACACTGCGTTTTACTAAAAAGGCTTCACTAATTCTATCTTAAAGAGAGTAAGTCATTACGGTCAAATAATATTATTGGGAAAGTACTGGGGAAAAGGGTTACCCATTATCAAACCACTTAAATTTCCTTATGTTAGTTAACTATGTATGGTGGACACCAGAATTTCAATGTCTGCTCTATTTTTGTAAGGAATAAGGGAGAACTTTTAACCAGTATCAGCATGGCCAGAAAAAGTGTCACAGATTCTATCTAGTACAGATCTAATAAAGAATAGGTTGTGCATTGTTCTTTAACCAGTCCATGCTGAGATGTTCAGATTTTGATTCTGGCCTTTAGTAAATTCTTACTTCTTTCCTAGGTATTTTTTCAATATACAGTCTTTTGAGAATAGCATCTTTGTCATTTGATTTCTTGAAAGTTTGCTTCCTTCTAACATACTTTGCATGTGCTGCCCACTTTCATGCTATACATTCCCTTTGGTGGCTGCATTCAATCTGGGATGATCTTGTTCTCACATCAGTGGTGACATATGCATTTAAAGGCTCTTTTGTGAGAAGTCACTTTGTGTTAGGAGTTTCAGTTGCTCACGGTGCCTTGATACTTCAAGGCAAAAATACTAAACACAAAAGAAGGAAGCCAACTGTTGAGTACTATTTAATGTATGCTATCGTTTAGGGTACACCTCTACTAACTAATTATCTTATGAACATCTATATTGCTGTTTATTACAGTTCATTTCACATTTGTGAAATAAGAGTAGATTTGTTTCTTTCCTTTCAAACTGGTTTCCTTAGGCTTTCATTGCTTCTTAATGTTGATCTGTATCTAGGTGGGATTTATTGACATGTTTCCAGGTATTATCTTCTTTCTAATGGTGTTTGGGTCAACTCTTGCATGTGACTCATATTGATTATACATTAGTTATCCTATTTTATCAATTAGATAATAAATTTCTTAAGGGTGACATTACCATTTTTCTTCTCAACTATTCTATATAGCTTCTAGTGTTTGGAAAGCTAGGTCTTCAATGAGTATTCAATACATAATTAATAAATAAGCAAGACGTGCTTTTAAAATGAAGATGTGCTCTTAACTATAGTACTTTTCTTTATACAAATAAAAAATCGAGTGTCCTATCTAAAGATGGACTATCTAGTATTAAATTATGTGGGATCCACTAATAATGTTCTTCGTCTTTTTTATAAGGAGGATTTCCACTCACCATCCCTATTGATGACTTCAATTATGGAGTTTAAAATTTGCTTATGAAATTTGTAGAGAATTCTAAGTTTACGGGTGCATTAATAACAAGTAGATATAAACTGCTCTTAATATTTTGCAAAAGTGACCCTATAAAAATATAATAGAGTTTATTATGCTTGAGTATGTAAGAATTTTTTAGGAGTATAAGTCTTAAGATTCCTTTTAAATTTAATCCATACTGTATTTTTTCTATTACCACTTACTCCTCTTATACCCCTCCCCTTATCAAATACAATAAATAATAGAATACAGAATTAACAAAGAGTATATCACATAATGCTTTTATTGCTAAAAATATTATTGGTTCTTTAGAAAGTAGTGATTTTCTTTACATTGTTCTCATTTGGGATTTTTAAGAAAGTACATACTATTTTAAACTGGAGCACTATTTCATTGCATATCTCTCTACCACTCTTGCTTTAAGGCATATACCCCGTACCTTGAAAAGTTATATATCCTTACACTTAAGTTGGTTACCCTGAATTTGGAGAGTTATCTGAAGAACTTAGTGGATTTCCTGAGGTCCTTTTCAGGTCATTCTTCTGTTATAGCTGTGAAAAGGAAAGTGTTACTCTGTAGAATATTGTGAGACAGTTCTGCAAGAAATTGTGAAGCATTTCTCCTTGCCGTCCTCTAAACCCTATAGAAGTTTACATCTTCATTTGATATGCATTACAGCTAGCTTTCTACTTGGCTTATTCTTTCATTATTCTGTCTTAAAGACAGGGACTGTGATTTTGTATTTCCTCATCTCTTCAATCAGTAAAAAAGTTCTTTTTACAGAAAAAATGTACTCCAGAGTTTGGTGAGTTGAACTGACTTTCAGGAGAACCACATTATCACCCATTCTTGCTGTCAACTCACCATGCGATATTTGGTGAATCACTAATCCTTCTGGACCTCGGTTACTTCGTCTGTAAAATGGAGTTAAACCAGATGATCTTGAAGAGCTACTCCAGTTCTAAAATGCTACAGAGTATATGATATTCATCCCCATTAACTTAACACCACTAGAAATCTCTAAAATATATTTATATGCCAATATATCTGGACTTCATCTGCTACCAATCATCTACAACCTACAAGAAAGTTTGGATTCCACAATTTTATTTAGACTGTTTTCATTAGCAAGTGCACTAAATTGTGTTTGTATGGTGCGTATGATAATTGCTTGTACTCCATGCCAAGTCTGAGTAAAGGGATCTTTCCCTGGGAGTCTCTCTAGAGAGATGTTGTACCTCCTGTAAGAATGTTTGTATTACAGTAGTATTTGCATCACTTTGCCAAGTCTCACCAGGCAGAGACATGTCTGGTGATGCAGGCAAAAGAATTCAAAATGGCAGTTTTTATTTTCTGTATTCCTGTTTTTTTAAACTGTGTTGAAGCAAGTGATTGAACAAGTTCTTCCTCCCCAGTTCACCTAATTAGGACAAAATAAGGGCATGTAAAACCTACTGACCCTCAGATATATATGTGAAGATCAAATGTTAATAAAGATTCATTATAGATTAAGTGTCTTTTGAAGTAATGTTTCCTCAGTCTCTGAAACTACAAATTTTCTTTAGCTTTACATTCTGTAATGAAGCACATACATACCTCCACCCGCACACATTTTGCTGAGCTGCACTTTGGCACAGAGGGTGTGACTATAAAGTCATAATAAACAGAGTGGCCAACAAAAACCACTTAACTGGGCCCACCTATATGGTATGACCTAGTTGAGGATAAGCCTCACTAAAATATTTCACCTGGCATGGATTCAAGTTTTGAAGTTGAATGAGTCTGCTTTTGTTTCTCACTAAGCCTAGAAGAAAGGGGACTTGTAAGGGAGGAGGAGGGAAAGGAAGGAAGGAATGAGTTAAGTTCTGAGCATAGTTGGTTCTCTTTCTTTACTTCTTTTCAAACAAGCACACCACATTGAATAGCATGTGGAAAATTGGCATTTCCAGTGAATAAAAATTAACTGGCAAACAACAAAAGGAAAAACTAAGGAATGCTGTTGGATGCCTTTTGGCTTGTCTTGTCTTGTCAGAGAAAGAACATGTGTGAATTGAACGGTTTAAGATGAATTTTACCTACATGCCTGGCTCCTGTTCAGATGTTTTAGATTTCTTAGTCAATCCTGTTTACTTGGTAGGGTTTTTTTTCTTTCTTTCTTTCCTTCTATTTCTTTCTTTCTTTCTTTCTTTCTTTCTTTCTTTCTTTCTTTCTTTCTTTCTTTCTTTCTCTTTCTTTCTTTCTTTCTCTTTCTTTCTTTCTCTTTCTTTCTTTCTTTTCCTTCCTTCCTTTTGCAAGTATGATTCTTCCATAAGTTAAGGATAAAAAAAGAGATAGTGTGGGTGAACAACTGTTCAGATATTCCACCTCAGAAAACTTGCTCCCTTTTGCTTTCTTTTGGGGAAATATATATAAATTAATTAAAAAGCCATAAAATCAACAGGAGTACCTATAGGGTTCTAGCCTTTGAATAAGAATGTTAATCTGATATTTTTTAAAAAGTGTATCTATTTAAGAAAACACGTACGAAACTTTTTCAACATCAAAATACTTTTCTTAAGTCACAATAGCTCTCTCCCTTCCACAATATGCTACACTTTGTGGAGGGGAGAGAGCCTCACTTTATTCTAAGGAACTTAGAAGTCTTTGTATGTCTCACTATGCTGTAAAATTGTCTACTGACTGATTGTGTTTGGTCTTGGGAAAAAGCCAGAAGACAGCCACATACATGGCTGTCTTGTTCCATGCTATCTGCCTCTGGAATTCAACAACATCAAACACAAAATACAATTTGTATTTTTATCCAAAATAAATGACCCTCTGAGTACAGCATAGATACCCTTTATAATGCCAACCTTATCATGATTTGTGACTGAAGCAATTAATCAAAGCCAGATATCTGATGAAAGAACATATGTTCAACTTTTGTGAAGAATATCTTCATGAAAAGTTGTACATGCTTATATTTTAGTGACAAAGATATGAAACAACTCATCACACATGTAAAGTAACTCACAACCAAGACCTTTCCATCTATAATAAGGTCATGGGGTTTTCATTACTCTCAGAAAAATGTCTTTATATTATAATAATTGATGCTGCATTTTAAAGTGTTTAACTTTCAAAATAATTGAACATTGCCTTCATGAGAAATTATATCATGAGGAAAAAATCACTTACAAATGATACGGTTGATAAAGCCAGACTTCATAATTTCATATCAGAAAAGTAGAAACTTTTAGAATCGTAGGCAACTAATTCATTTGGAAGGGAACTTAGATTGCCCAATATAACTATGTTATTTTATGAATGAGGAAGCTTAGGTTAGTGATACTAAGTGACTACAGAGCAAGTTATGTACAAAGCTTGGTTAAGATGATGTTTCCCAGACCTCTGGCTCTATTCACATCACACCACAGCACATTTCATGTAGTTTCTGGGTGATCTACTTACCTCAAGTCCGTATCAGTGTCTCTGGCATGAAGAGTTCAAAAGAGAATAAGGTATAGATTGGAGTTGTGGAGACTAGAATGGATGTCAAAAGGTGGGGTCTATGTGGAGGTGGGCAAAGAAGGGGGGAATGAGGATGGTAAAAGACTTTGGTTGGGTCAATGGGCACATGATGCCGTGTGCAGACGAGATTTCCTTGAGATATACAGTTGAAACCTGTTTGGTTTTGTCAACCTATGTCACCCCAGTAAATTTAATTTAAAAGTTTCCTGGGCCCTGGCTGGTGTAGCTCAGTGGATTGAGCACAGGCCTGCGAACCAGAGGATCACAGTTCAGTTCCCAGTCAGGGCACATGCCTGGGTTGCAGGCCGGTTCCCTGCAGGCCAACTCCCAGCAGGGGACACACCAAAGGCAACCATACATTGATGTTTCTCTCCCTCTCTCCTTTCCCCTCTAAAGATAAATAAATAAGTAAAATCTTTAAAAAAATAAAAGTTTCCTCAGGAAACAGTGGTAGCATTTTTCCTGAGCCCAGAAACATGTAATAGCTCACTTTAAATAAGTATGGAATGAAAAGAACATTCTACTCTTAGAAAAGACCAGAAACTCAATGACTAAGGAAAAAAAACAAAATTTATCATTCTGATGAGTTTTTGCTAGAAGTTGCCAATATCTTTCTAAAGACAAATATCTATAAAACCAAAATAAGAAAGAGAACTGCTGTTATATTTTTTAGTGACTTCTTTTTCAATTTCATTTCTGTGTGTGTGTGCATATAAACTTCAATAATGTGTTTTTAAGAATTTGGACCATGAATAAAGAGTAAAAAATTTAGAAGTGTTTATTAAATCAAATATTCCAAATGTAAATTCCATGTTCAAAACTGGACTTACTCTACGATTGTTTTGTTAAAAATAAAACTAGATTTAAAGCAGAGAACATTCAGCAGACTGTAAAAAGTTTGTAGTTGTTGACTGTAGCAGCAGGTGATTAAGAAAGTGTTCTGAAACTACTTTGCATGGGCCTCCAAATTATTCATTATTTGAATCAGGCCAGTGTGTTCAGCTTCCATGGACGAGCTTAGTATCATTGCCAAAGTAAAGCTGGCATCTTGAGAGCTTATTGAATCATACTGTGTTGCTGTTTAGAATTTTGCAAAGTAAGAAAGAATAATTATTGAATATGGGAAAGAACTTGCCTGTGAAAATAATTTTTTAACTCTAAGAACACTATTCCTCTAAGAATAGTGTTCTGTTTTTGATACCTCATATTTCTCTTGTATGTTGGAGGATATGCAGCCAAGCCTCCACACTCATCTTCCTGGAAACTTCCCCCATCTTCCTCTGGCTCATAACAGCTGGATTCCAGTACTATGTTAAAGGTAGTTTAACCTTCCGGGGAACTAATACTAAAAATATTTTTAATCACATTTTTCTTTTGAGCTCATCTTTAAAGGCACTTCATCAAAGTCAGCTAAAATAAAAGTTCTTACACTCTTTCTCTCTAGTTGAATTTTTCATAGATGCTATTTGGCTAGAATATTGAAATAAGGAACTATTTATTTAATGCTTTACATTAAAAACAATAATTTGCTTTCTGAAAGTGCAATATGCACAAATGGTGAATTATTTATAAAATTTATGTTGCCTGTAATATCACACATTATACATCCTTCAAGGATCACCAAAATGACTATCTAGTCCATCTTAATCCAAGTAGTAAGAAGCAACAAGATGGGACCTACAACACTGCATGGAAATTTCCTTAGCCAGAGGCATGTTTTCCACTTTGTGCGTTACCACAAGCAACAGTGTTACTAACTTTCTGTCACTACACAACAGAGATGCCTTTCCTCCAGTATCCAACAACATTCCCTCACTGCCCTTTGAGCGCTTCCAGCAGCCTTGTCAAAGATGGTCAGGCCTTCCTCAAAGTCTCTTCAAGGTCTTTTACATTTTTCCCTAACCCTCTCCTTAGATGCTTCCAGATTCTTCCTACTACCTTGTCCCAAAGCCACTGTTATATTTTAAACCATTTGTTGTGACAGCACACCACTTCTTCAAGCATGGAAACTTGTATCAGTTATTCATTCCTAGGCAACAAATCACTTCAAAACCAAGTGGCTTAAAACAACTGTATTGTTATCCTATATAATTTCTGTGGGTCAAAACTTTGGAGCACCTTCCTGGATGGTCCTTGTTTGAGGTCTTTTAGAAGAATGTATGTCTTGTATTTCAGTTAGTAAAGCAGTCACTTGAGAGTGTCAGCAGGGCTGGTGGGTATCTTTTTCAAGTTGGTTTAATCATTGGGCGGGCAGGATGGGGCTGGTTGCTGGGAGAGGCCTCAGTTTGTTACCACATGGATCTCTTGATAGGGCCTCACGAGTGTCTTGTGGCTTTGCAACGAGAGACAATTCTTCACAGGTCTCTCACATCCAGTGAGCAGAAAAACTGAAAACTCCCCAGGTTCTCAATTAGCTTTTCAAAGATGTTTGTGTAGCAAACAACTTTGGTACCTTGGTACATACAAACAGTCTCCCTTCGGAACAAATGGAAGTTTATTTTTCTTCTCCCACAAAATAAAGATAATATCTCCTAATGGGAAGATCAGGCAGGTTATTTGCCCATTGTAAAAAACTTGGTTTCCTACACTTCAGGTTCATCTCCTTTAATGAAACCTACTGTATGAATAAGTATCATCTGGTTTGCTTTGCATTGGTCAGTGGGAACTGGGGCTCAAGGATTGACACAGTGCTGTTACTTTAGGCACTTTCATTGTTTTGACCAGTAAGCTGCCCTTTGAGTGTGACCCTGGAGTCTCAAGCCTTCTACTACTACCCATGAAACTGTCAGAATGACTTGTTAGCCTGCAGATAGGGTCGTATCTCAGATCTTTTACAGTTCCTGACAGGCTGCTGGGCTCCCACAAAGTGTATGATCCAACAGGCCAGGACAGAAACTCAGATGACTCTTTTACCTAGCTGAGAAAGCCACACACCATCATTCCCACAAAGCTCTATTGGCCTGCCCTGATTTAATGTGAGAAGTGTCTAAATAAACCTGAAAATACCAGAAGGTGAGGATCATTAGTGTTATCTTGATACCTGGCCATCTCAGGACTCCGAAAAATTGTAAAAACTTGATCTCTGGAATAACGTATTATCTTTGTGTTTCTTGCAGAACTCTAACTAGTTTTTTTCATATATTATCTACTTAAAATATTTTTTTACTGAGTTGCAATTGCTTGGAAAATATTCTATATGGTGTAGGGGTCAGTATTTCCATATGAAACGTGGCGAGTAGACCTATAAAAATAGGAAATACTTCTTAGTGTAATTTGTTGTCTAATAAACAGAAGAAATCTAAGCATTGAATCAAAAGTGGTACACTACCCTTATAAAGATCCACAACAACAGATATGATTGGCTGATTTCGATTGGTTATTCTTTTTCTGCTTTAGCAAAATTCTCTCAACCGTATAACATTGAAAGAATAAGATTTGTGATCATATTTCAAACACTTGGCCCATACAAATTTGTTAAGAGTGAAGTAAGAAGAAAGGGGAAAAGGATAAAAACAGTGTAATTCATTAAAATAACTTAATTGGAAAATAACCAGTAAAATTAAATATTTTATTTTAAATGATTTTTTAATTTAAAATCATTTAAAAAATTATAGAATGAATCATTTAGGGAGAGAAAATAATTGGTATTAATTCCTTGATTGTGACAATTATAATTATGAAGTTCAACTGAATTTTTGTGGAGGTGTACTAAAATTTCTAAGAGCAAGTGAGGTTAAGTTGGAGACATATAGTGATTTTCCACTTTATGTACATTTAAATTGCAAATTCAACTTTGTAAATTAAGAGAAAGAAGAAAAGTGGTTTTTCACAAGACAAAGCCATTAGTTACAAGCCAATTACTTCTTTTGATGCGGAAAGAAATAATAACTTATCTCAACTCTAGGAAAAAATTGTTTAATGAAGTGAACTTCTTGAGATAGAAAATGATACCCAAACAATGGTACTCTACTTTGTATACAATTTAATGAACTATCAAGGTTAATTTTGACATTTGCAATCCTTTTGATAAATGTCTTTAGAATCTAATCACTGACTATGTTGCAGCCACACTATGAATATCTTTATGAAGTTTTAAGACAGAGGCAAAAAATAGAGATTAGAGTGTGGTGATGTTTTTCTTTTAAATGGGTGTAAATCAAACCACCATCTCCAAGTGTGGCCCCATTTCAGTTCATGGTCTCAGCTCAGCTACAGCACAGGCCAGCACAGGCTTCTCTGAGAAGCCGTGGCTGAGAAGGATCCAAAAGCCTGCCACAATCTCTACGGAAATAATTTCCAAATTCTTATGCAGTTATTATATTTCCTGGCCTGGGAGCATAATGAGTTTAAAGCATTAATTAGAAACACATTCCATCTTTTGCTTCCCATGGTTAAATTGTTTAATTAAAGACCTTGAAGCCTTCTGGGCAAAACAATCAGCACACGGTGTGATCATCTCCCTCTTATTCTCTTTGCTTTGAGCTTCTTCATCTTTTGGAACTTAATTCGTTTATTCTAAGACTGTTTGGCACTCTCCACTTAGACAGCAGTAGACAAAAGAAGTCAACAGTAGTTTGGCTTTGTAGATTCTCAGAGAGATTGATTTCTGATGTTTGAAGATAGTCATGCATTGCACAAATATTTATTGAGTGAATGCCAACTAAAGTTCCTGACACGATGCTGGATGTTTTGAAACAACTGATGAATCAGACGTAGCTCTTCATTTACGTGGGAAGAAGTGTTCGCACAGGAAGAGGAGATGACCCAAGGCAAAGAAGCAAGGGGTGAAGGGCCATGTCAAAATGTTAGAACAATGAAGTGAAGAAATTATTTCTTGATAGGAGGAATTAAGAAATACATATGGGTGAAGTAGGATTTAAGATCTACTAGAAAGGATCCAGGTGTGTAGAGGATGAGAAATAGTAGACCATTAAAAAATTAACAGAGAGAACAAATAGGCAAGGGAAATGAGATTTACCAAATCAAAGGCTGTAAAAGAAAATAATGGGAAATAAATTTGAGTGAAGATGAAGCAGGAAAGCTGGACTTCAAATTCTACAGGTAATAGGGAATCATTGAAGTTTCCTTTTTTCCTTTTTAAATAGGGATGTGACATAATTTAAATTTGCTTGAGTACAAGAGAGCGAGGGTAGTGAGACCATTTAGAAGGTCAAATCATGCATGGTCAAGTTAGGTCTTTTTAACGATGTGGGCTCTATTCCAAGGCCAGGAAAAAGGCATTATTAAAGAGTTATTAATTGAGAAGCTAGTTATTTAGATCTGTATTTTAAATAGCTAACTCAGCCTATAGGGCAGAAATTGGATTGGAAGGAGTAAGAATAGAAACAGACAAAAGAAACTAGTCAGTGTCTTATAACTCTTAATGTTTGCTCTTTGGTTTTTTTGTTGATCATCCATTTTAGACAATGACAACCCTTCTGGTTTAGTTTGGTATCCTTTTTCAATCATCTGTTTGATATCTACTTTCTGGTGTTTCAACTTGTTACTATAGTAAGAAATGTCCTTGTCTTGAGTAGAATCAATAGACTGCAGCCACTCAGATTATGGATTTCCCAGTAGGAGGATGAGAAGGTAGTTACAGAGAAATACTGCTATTTGTCATGTGTATTGTGGCTGTAGGTTTTTCTACGTGTGATTGTGTGTGTGTGTGTGTGTGTGTGTGTACATAAATGATGCCCATCTCAATGTTACCGTCACAGTGTTGAAGCCAGGGATAGGAGAGTATGAGGTGGGCCTGTGGACATAGGTGTGGGACAGAGGGAATCAGAATTCATGTTTTAGACTCAACAGTCTCAGGGAGCAAAAACTCTGAAACATTTCTCTGTGGGAATAAGTGGAGGGCAGACACTGTATCCACAATGAAAGAGCAATTTAATATGCTGCCAAACGGAGCACTCTGAACAATGGCAGACTGGAGAAGGAAACCTTGCTACAAAGAACCTTCAACAAAGCCTGTGGGGAAAAAGAAAAAGGGGTAACAGCGAGGCAAGTCAGAACATACATAGCCACTTCCTCACTTGTTTTCTTAACACCAGAGAACAGGCTGTTTGGTCAAAACTGTCACCTCAAGTGCCCCACGGGTAACCAGTTTTTATACCTTTGAGTTGGTAATAAGGGTAGTTGAACTAATTATAAATATTTCTTTTTGGTGAGTAGAAAGAAATCTTCTGGGGGACAAAAGGGTATAATTTATGGTATTCTTTGCTGGCCTATTTCAATATTGTTGTATGAATTCTAAGACTGTGACTAAATCAACATTGTATGAAATGCACTTTTACAAGTGACAAAACATGACATGGCAAGAGATGGAGTCTCTTATTCTAAGTTACACTGAGCAAATTGGTGTGGTACCATCCTCCGTACAATTTATGATCCAGTGAATGAGCGGGTTTGCCTTTGTGAGACTAAGAGACAAAGTTTAAAATCCAATAAAAAAGGAAAATTGATGGCATGGATGAGAAGATGGCTTACTACCAAAGTTAGCATGAGTGGCACTGTTTTTATGACTTGCTACTTATACTTGATCCCAAAGTTTACCATAATGAAATGTAAGAAAACATTTACAACATTCAGCTTATGAAAAGTACTTGCTTTCCTGAGATGATGTGCCTGTTCATGACACTGTGTTCAATGAAGCTATTTAATAGTAAGAAATCTAGCTTAGAAAATTATAAAACAAGGAGCCATTAAGCCCTAGTCTACAATCATTCCCCACACACTAGTAAACATTGTTCATGTCATCCAAAAAAAAATTTCACGTTTGTCACAGAATAATCACAAACCCAATTTCATGTTAAAAAGTAAATGTATTTGCCAATAATTATAGTTTGAAGTAAAAATAAAAACTCTTTAACTCTTTTAACCAGAAATGTCCCAATGTTTCAATATTTGCCTATATTGATTTTACATTTTTTTCTGGCATTTATTTATTAATTTATGTACGCAAGAAGTGTAGCAATTTTATCCATTGTCGAATAGCATAGATCCCTGTTCTCAAGAACACTTATTTAGGAAGACAAATTTATTAGAAAGACAAATATTTGCTCCTATACAAAGATATAAAAATGACGTGGTAGAGTATTTTCCACACAGAGTATATGTAGACATTTAAAAAATGACTTTACAAGTTGGTAGTCACAAAATAGTTACTGGGTTGTATAGCACAGCATGGGGAATATAAGCAATGATATTGTAGTAAACATGTATGGTGCCAGGTGGGTACTGCACTTACCAGGCAGAATGCTTCATAAATTATATGTCTAATCACTATGCTCTACACCTGAAACTAATATAAGATAATATTGAATTTCAATTGCAATTGAAATTTGAAAAATGATTTTAGCCTTTGAAGTTGGCTTAAACAGTTTTGCCTACTCTGAGGTTGAAAAAAGTTTCTCCTATATATTTTCATAGTACATTGCATTTTTTAATTTATATAATTAAGCTTGCTAGTCTTAATATAATTTAAAAGAGAAATTTTAAATGCCTAGCAGTTCATTAAGCACCATATGCTATTTTCTCCATCTAAAACAATGAAATAGACAATTATTCTATTCTTGGACATTTTAATTTTAATTATTTGTTATTTTAAATTATTTTTATAAATATTTTTGGGAGCTTTTCTGAATGTACTTAATTCATTTTATTAATCTGACTAGCTTTTCCAGTGACAATTAAACCATGGTTTAATTATTGAAACTCAAATTGGTCCGGTTACCTTCGGAATGTCATTGACTATAACCTCAGCTGGACTTGGCAACAGTGTTGCCAACAGAGCTAGCAACTCCTTCCAATTCAGCTTGTGGGTATTCCCAATTTTTACATTTCTCATCTACCAGAGGACTGGAAGATGAAAGCAATGAGATAAAGAGTGATATAAATTGCAAATACATGTTTTACTAGAGACTAATTGACTGGAAGTAGCAAAAGGACCACAAGATGAAAAGAGAACCATTTTCTCTTTTCTTGATTTCCACCATTGGGTGAACAAATAAGGGAAAATGCATTTTCAGATCTTAAATACCCTTCCTCATTTGATTCTGAGGGTATTTAACCACTTGATTGTTTGGTTATTATTGTTGTTTCTCACAAGGACCACTTAAAACTCTTATTTAAACTTATCTTCACAGGGGCAGTATTACGGTGTAGTGTTATAGTACCTGGATTCACATTGTCTGGATTTGAATCTCAGTTCTACAACTTAGTGTTGTGTTTGGTTCAGTCTCTTTATCTGTAAAATAGGGACATAGTTGTAGCTGTCTCATTGGACTGATGTAGGGATTCAGTTAGTATACGTAAAAAACCTTAGTCATGTCTGGCACATAGTAAAAAATTGATAAATATCATTATTGTTAATACTATTATAACCCCAAACCAGCCAATGTTACTTTATTGAGTGAAAAAGTGTTTTGAAGTTAGCTATATGAACATATTTTGGTATTGTCCAGGTGAAACTGATACAGGGTACAGCCAAGAGGGGGGCCCCCAAAAAGGATTTGGAGTGGTGTCCAGAACTCAAGGTATATAGGAAATATTGGAGAGATATATAAGATGTCCTCACCCCTTCCCCAACAGGTGTGAACTGGGGGAAAGGACACATGGAGCAGGAACATACAGGGCTGTTTTGTACAGCCACAGCCTTGCAGATAATCCATGGCGTGGTCATTTAACATATCTATAGCCTTTGGTGGGTCACTCAGATATGTTAAATGGCTGTGGCCATGCTCTGAGCCAGGGGGATGGAAGTGACTTCCACCCAAAATGTAACTGGGGGGCAGGTCCCCCGAGTTACAGTGCCTGCATGGGAGCTTGGAGAAGATTGGTTCCAGGACATGGGGCCATACCTGCCTGGACTCACAATGGCAGCCCAGTAAATTTGCAAAAATACAGGAATACTAGCAGGTGTAACTGACTGTGGGAGGAGTCGGAAATGGGGATATAGACAAAGATTGGTACATGGATTTAAACCCAGACATGGCAGCCATTGAAAGATAGTCACTCGGTTTGGGCAGAGTGTGGACCCCCTCTTGGCCAGGTGAAGGAAAGAACCACGTGGCTTTGCCAGAGTGGGGACCCCTGCAGCCATTTGAAGAAGAAAGCCATGCACTTTTGGTGGAGTACAGACCCCTGCAGCTTTGATAGCAGAGGCCCACGCGGCTTTGGGGTGCTCCCTTTGTCCTCATGACCTGGGAAGCAGGAGAGACTTTGCCTGGAAAAATGGGTACAAAGAACTCATGAGAACTCATGCCAGTGGACCATGAGAAGGTGCCACATGACTTTGGATTAATTAGAGATCCTGTCTGGACAGTGACACAGCTGGAGGACCAGAGGCCTGGAAACACAACGTGTGCTTTTTTCCCTGAGTTAAGATACCCTGAATTAGGGCAGGGGGAGAAGGGAGCGCTGTGTGCCGTAGGTGGATATCCTAAAGGACTTTAGGATAATTTTTTTATTTTCTTCTTTGATATTTTAATGAAGACGTTAGGTTACTATGTTAGGTCTGTATAGCATTAAATGAACATTTTCTTTCTTTTTCACAAATCTCTGGCATTGAGAGATGTCTTTCCAATTGGCGGCAGAGGATCGGGCACAGTAGGTGGTCTGGACAGTATTAGTATATCATCCTCTGGAGTCTGAGTCCCGATGCATCTGTTCTGTAACAAAACTATCAGCTCATTATTTTTTTAATTTCACATTCAACCAATTATGATCAGGTAAAACCATAACCTGAATGTCCCCTTTTAGCTTTATTTTTGTTTCTCGCATGACACAGCTACTACTTTAATTCATAGTATTTTATGAACATTTTTTTACCCATAAGTGTTTCAGCTCTTTGCAGTCTTAACCTCTTGAACGCAATTTTTTGATTTCTCGCTTTTATTCTTACTGTCTGAACAGAGCTAACACAAGTTAAAAAAATACAAGGATGTTTGAGTTGAACTTGAATTTTAATTCATGTCTGTCATTCATTACCAATGTATAACTTAGTGGACAAATAATTCAGTTGTCCTGAGACTGAAGAGCTTTAAATCTAAAACTATAAAACTAACTATATAGAATTATTGTAAGCATTAATTGTTATATATTTAAAATAATTAACAAGGTTATGGCACATTATAGATATTCAATGATAAAGTTAAATACAAACAGCAGAAAAGGATAATGTATTTTCGAAACATATAATACATAAGTAATAAAAATTAGAATAAAAATGAGATGTCACTTTTTACCTTTAGTTTTAGAAAACAAATAAATATTTCAAAATAAAACCAATCCAGTATGGCAGGGGGCTGGAGAAACTGGAAGTCTCACAAATTGTTGGTGATGGGGTAAAGCAAGTAAGAAAAGTCAGGAAATGCCACAGGCTGAGAATCCAGCAAGAGTCTAAGAATCCACAAGGGTAAATCAAAACCCAAGTGCAGGAAGAAGCTTGTTGACACTCTACTGAAGGCCACCTGAATTCTCTTTAAATCAATGGCTCCTCTCATTTCAATGTGAATGTGAATCACCAGGTGGTTTACTTAAAATGCAAATTATTGGATGTAGGTCCAACAAGCTCCCACAGGGATCCTCAGATCGCATTTGTATTACCAAGGCTCAAGCACTTCCTGCTAAAGCAGTGCTTTAAACAAGAGTAAAGAACTCATCACTACTGGGCCCCTCCCTGCTCTTTCCTACCGGGTCAATAGCATTCAAACTCAGAAGACTTTTTCTGGTGGATGACTCCATACTGTGTTTCAGAAGACAGCTCAACACAATGCCCCATCTCCTAGGTATAAATTGTTCTGTTTTACTTGCAACATATGCAAATGCGAAGCCACTTTTCACAATATCTTATCTAGGAGTTCTCAGACCTGAGTGTGCGTCCGTCCCAGAGATCTTGTTTAAAAAAACGATTGCTAGAAATAATACGCAAATTTTCTAATTCATTTAAGCCTGAGATGAGGCTTAAAATTTACACTTTTAACGAGTTCCAAAGTGATACAGGGACCGCACTTCAAAACCACTGTTTTATACGATAATTTATATGCAAGAAAATGAAACCCAAACAAGCAAACTCATATCAGTACCAAGTGTAAAAAAAAGTTTAGACTAATGCAAAGGAAATGTTTTTCTTATTTGAATAAATTAAACTGGAAGAACAGGTCCTTTCAACTCTCTGAGAAAAAAAAAGGGAAATGGGTTTGGAAACTTCAAAACCAAGGTCACTCCCTGGAAAATGTCCCACATCCAAGCTGAAAACAGAAGTGGGTGAAATATCTTAATCCCTTCTGAAGCAAGAGAAACATTGATTCATTAGATGTATTAAGCATTGTTCATAAAATAACACTTGATAAGAATCAGTCATTTGAACTAAAAAGAAGGAAAATATCTGACATGCACTCATATTAAAATATTTCATAACTGTTTCCTTAATAAGTCTTTAGATGAAGTATTCCAAATTTATCTAAAACTTTATGTAATACAAGAAGAAGGGAATTCTGTGATTTTTTTACCTTCCTCAACCATTAGGAGGACTAAAGTGGTAATGTGCTGACCAAGGAGAAACAAACGTAGGAATTCTGTAAGTAGTGATTATTTATTTATTTAAAGTCTTTGTGTGTGATTCTTTGGACTGACATATTGTCGCTGTTAGGACTATTCTTGGCAAGGCTTATCCAGAGGAGGATTTGAGGGAGTCAGTGAGCTTAGAAGTTACCACTGATCCTAAGATGAGTTTTAGGACACTTAATGAGAACATGAGTAAGCTCTTGGACAGTTTTAATTCTTTCTGTGCTTAATGTTAACTGAATTAAAAAATGAATCAAGCTTTTATCTAGTATGATTCACTGCAATAGACAATATCTGATTATAAAATTTCCTTTTAGATTTGAAATCCTTATATTTAAAAAAGGAATTAACACCCTACCTAGAGAAAACATTATTTATGCTTGGAAATATGAGTCAAGTAAGCCAATAATAATGACAAGTTTGTCCTCAAAAGTGCAATAGATTTCAGAGGATTTATTATGAATTTACTCGATAAAAAGAGCATCTTAAATTTAGAATAACTTTTCCCAAAGCAAGAACCAGGACATGGGAAAGTCCTTTAAAGTTTTTAAAGTTTTTAAAATTTGATAATTTGTTTTTATTCATTTTAAATATTAAGTCATCGCATAACTATATAAAATTCAAAAAATGCTGACATATATACAGTTTAAAGTGAAATCTATTCAACCATGATAAAGGGGTTGATGTTTTTCTTTCTAGAATGTTTATACTGACTATCAATCAATTTATATCTGTGTATGTGTATTATTTATATCTACATGCATATAGATGTTCTTTAAATAAAAATTGGAATATATTAATAAATTATACATTTTAATCTGTACCTTAATTTTTCGTGTTTTAAATTTCAGTATTGCAGAAATTTTAAAAATATTTATTCTACATCAGAATGTGTAATAGTATTTATTTTAATAATGATATTGAACTTCAAAATATCAACAGCGTACACTAATTTAACTCAATAGTTTCCTTATTGACAGGCTTAAGTCGTTACCAGGTTAATGCTCCTGTCAACAGTGCTACAATATACACTCTTGTAAATGCACTTTTTTTTACATAATAAGACCATTTCCTAGAGGCAGCATTGGTGGATCAAAGACTATATGCTTTTAAATTTTTGCTTGATCATGCCAACTTGTTGTACAAGGAATCTTGTACCAATTTGTTCTTCCACCAGTGATTTCTGAGAACTCTGTTTGCCACATCCTCTCTTAAACTGAATGTTATAAAAAGTTTTCTTTGCCTAACTAGTAGGTGAAAAATAATATCTCATGCTTTTTTAGTTCATAGTTATTTTGATTACTAGTAAAATTGAAGGGACAGTAAAGAATTAATCCTAGTAACAGTGAGGGTAAGAGGAGAATGGGGACGTACACATTTGGATTTCAGAGTTTGTAAATTAAGGTTATTTTTAGCTGTGCAGCTCCATGAAAAGTCCAAAAGACAGTGGCTGGAATACTTTGTAACTATTTTTTTTTCTTTTTCTCTCATGAAACTTTCTGGTTAGTCTAGCTAGTCTGGTCAGCTCTGCTCCATGTGGTCATTCAGGGGCCTGGTTTATAACATTTGCTACGCCTAGTATATTATCGTCATCTGCATGGTGGAAGCTGGGTTCTGAATATCTATATTCCAGCTTGTGGGAAAAGAAAAAGAGAAATTTCAGGCTAAATAACTTCTTTTATTTAAATTCAGTAGACATTGCACACACCATAAATCCTCAGATCCCAATGTCTAGAATGTAATGAGCTAGTCATACATAGCTATAAGGCAGTGCATGGATGCCTATTGCTCAAAAACAAAAATAATGAATTTTAGCCATTTTCCTGAGAACTGCTTCTCAAACAGGAAAATAGTTGCTTTGTCCCTAGATTGTATGGGTGTGCTCTGTTTCTGCCAGAGGCTCCTTAACAGCATTCCTAGGGATTGAGAAAAAAAATGTTTCCCAGGTAAACAGTTGGTCTCCTAAGACACTGAGACTGCGTTAATTTTCTCAAATACAGATATCAGTACTAGAATAGCAGCAATAATAAGACTAAGTTTTTGATAATCCAGTCATTCCCTAAAACCATCTTCCCAGGAGCTGATTTTTGGGGTCCTACGTCTGGAAATTGAGTGGGAGACTATAAGAAGTAATGAATTCCTCCTTTGACAACTCAATTCAGATTTCTGTTTACCAAACATAGACTTTTTGCAATTATATAAAGCAAGTAATACCTTGTTGACTGCCCGCCCACTTTATGCCAGGAAACATTGTTATCAATTAGCCAAAGCCACAGATTTCTGCAGGTCAAAACGCTGGTTGCCATTCAGTCTCTGTGGCCGATTATGGTAATTGCGACCACCTTTCCTCTGAGGGTTAAGCACTACCACATGGTTTTTTCCACTCCAGAATTGTGCTTTTACCACTGAAATGATAGAGCACAAGAAACAAGAGATCCTAATACAATGGTAACATCCTTCAAGTTCTATTTTCACTTTGCTGGAGACAACCACTACAGAACGTTTCTAGGATGGCATTCTATTCTTGGTGAATTTCCTTAACTTCTTAATTGCCTTATAAAAGTAGAAAAAAGGCATGTGGGCTGTATATAATAAACATACTTCAAGAGTCTCAGTTCTCTAAACCTCTGGATTCCTTCTCCAACATCAGGGTAAGAAAGTTTGGGCATTCTGATATCATTAAATGTTGGTTTTTATTGAATCCAGCCTTCAATAGTCAACAAAGAAAACTACTAGAGGTACTTAAAAGCTACTTTGGCTAGCACACTAAATTCAAAATGCTAGGTAAGTACTCCTCTATTGATAAATGTGTCCAATTTATCCTTATATTTTTGTCTGTTCCAGCAAAACACTCTTAGAAACCAATTTTAAAAAGATCTAAGTCTTTTCTGATGCATACTCTATTCCTTCTGGAAATCAGCTTCCAATTTTCCTCCTAGAGGATGCTAGAATTTAGTTTTAGATATGGGCATAGAAGCAATGAGAGATGGTGGAAATAGGTATTAACAACATACTTAGACTCCGTAAGGCAGAATCCAATATGAGGTCGTTGCAAGGTCTTTATGCATGGAAATATTATTTTTGCTCATACAGGGGAAGAGAATTTACTTTTTTACACAAAAGAGTCTTGGGATGACTTGGGAGATCAAAGTCCTGACCTTCAACTGGGTCTATTTAATTATCTTCATCCTAAACCTGAGAGTCCTGTTTCTCCACCAATACTCCAACCTCATCATAAGGGCCTTGATGATTCTGTACATTTGTACAAAGTAGTGTTCAGCAACCTAAACAATTAAATTTGGGGACCCAATCCTCAGGCATGTCTGTCCTGTAGTTACTAGAGAGAAGTTCTTCAACAATCACCACAGAAGCTCTTTAGTTCTCTACTAGTGCTTTGAATTTAAAATTAAAGTCTTGTATTTATTAATTTGTTTTTGTAAGCTCCCTGCACAATCAGAAACAGCTAACCCACCCCATACTCCTGGCAATTATCATAATTGCCATAGAAACCAAATGCAAAAGCTACTCTATATCTGGCTTTCCATCTTACATGAGCACTGACAAGATGTGCCATCACCAGTTTCTCGTTTTCCTAGAAAAGACCATGTGTTTATTAAATGTCAGCAATCCAGTTATAGAATGCCATATTGAGAGTCTACTGTGTGTGATTACCCTTGGTGTCTGCACTGTATTGGTCAGAATCCCTAGGAAACTGAATTCTCCTCAGATGGTTCCAATGAAGATATTTTTAACAAAGAGCTACTTATAGATGTGTATGTAGGGTGGAGGGATAATGATGTACCCACAAACTAACATCAGCAGGAAGACATACAACTTCCAGGACAAGAGGTCAAAGAGAAAATGAAGTTCCTTCAGCCCAGAAAGAGCTAGCCTTAGGAAAAGGGGCCACCTGGCCGAAGTTTTGGTGGGATGCTGCTAGTGCTGAATATACCTGCCAAGGCATGGAAGCATCAGGAACACTCTGACTTCTCTCTCCTTTGTACACTCCAATCTGCTGCCAGTGTTTCCACTGGTTTGATTTAACTGAAAGCCAAATAACAAGGAAAACAAAGAGGTGTAGTCCTTGGCGGTCAACCTCCTGCCTGCAGAGTTAGGCAGAGAAAGGGAGAAATGGACTTGTAAGGGTGTACGTGGGGTGAGGTGGAGGGGAGATGCAAATGGACAACTGGCAAAGAAGGTAACTATTTCACATCTCCTCTCATTTTATCCTTTTACTAATATTACCTCTGTTTTCCAACATTTTTTCACTTTTCCTTATAAATAGGGAAAGTGAGGATCAAAGAAGCTATGTAACATTTTCAGACGATATAACTAGTAAATAGTCAAGGTAATGATGAACCAGTATCTATCTGTCTTATGTATATTTATATTTCTTTATCTTCTATATCACATCACAGCTTAAATATTTATACATGAGCATGAAAATGAAAGGAGATTGGAAGTGATGGAGTTGGAATGGAGAAAAGGGCACATACAAAACATGCATTTTGACATTCTTGACACAATTCTAGACACTTAATTTTTAAAAGATTTTATTTATTTATTTTAGAAAGGGGGAGGGAGGGAGAAAGAGAGAGAAATATCAGTATATGGCTGCCTCTCAAGCACCCCTTACTGGGGACCAGGCATATGCCCTAGACTCGGAATCAAACTGGCAACTCTTTGGTTCCCAGGCTGGTACTCAATCCACTGAGCCACACCAGTGAGGGCTCAAGACACTTATTTTTTAAGATAATTTATCACAATTTGAGATTATTTATCTACAAATTTGTCATCTGTTGCACTTACTAGATTGTAAGTCTTATAAAGGCAAGAATTTTGTTTATCTTGCTTATTGATATATTCCTGGTACCGAAATCCTTATATACTACATATAGTGGATTCTAAAAGAATATTTGATGAATGAAAAAATACATAAATTAATAAATGAGTGGGTCAGGATATCAGCACACTGCTTTGGAAAACTGGGAGCATAGAATTGTATCTTGAAATAATAAATTTGCAAATTATTCTGAATATCATTTAACCTTCCCTGAATATTTCTAGGAAAGAGATTATCAAGCCACTTTTGAGTGGTGTGTTATGCAGCATTATAGTAGCTGTAGTTGATTTATAGTTACATTGGATTTGGGGGCATTAATATCAAAAGAAACACAAGAAAAAAGAAGTGAGGGTGATGTCAGGGAAGGAACTCAGAGAGAGCCTCTTTTATTACGAGCTGAGAAAGGAACAGGAGTCGTTAAAAGGGACCAAAGAAAGTCCCCTTTGCCTTGAATTCCAGGCCTCCTGTCAAGTACTGGGTTAAATGATTTGTCATCGCAGCATACTGCAATTTTTTTAGGGTGTCTACTAATATGAACAGTAAATAAAAGACATCTAGAAGCAAAGGAATAGTTTAGTTTTCTTAAAAGAGAATAAACTGAAGGATGGAGGGTAGGCACAGATGGTCTGTGGTTCAGCCTACATGAATCACCCTTTCCAGTGAAATTCTGTGTGCATTTCAATTAGCTTTGAATGTTAGAGATCCATATATAGAGTACAATATAGCTTCTTTTGATGTCCCAATCATGTTCCGTGGAAAAGATAATACAGACTTGGAAAAAACTAAAAGAAAAAGACGACTTTCTTCTCTTGGGGAAAAAATTCTGGAACATGCTGCCAGTGAATTGAAGCTTTGTTTTAGGTATCTTTCGCTCTCATCCTGCTACGAGAAGCTGAATGGAAAAACTGATCCACTATTTTTAAAACTGGGGAATTAGAAAGTTACTGCTGAACGCTTTTACGGGTATGTAACTAATGAGAAATAAATTCGGTTACATTCTTTTCCTTCTGCCCCTTCCCAGGAGTGGCGGCTCTAATTTAGCCTGACCTGCTGTCAGCTCAGGAAATTTCCACCCTGAGATTTCCCTAACGGAGTCAAAACCAGTCACAGTCAGAAACAGATAAAGATTGTTTTTATGAAAGTGCCTGAAACTGCATTTAAATTCTATCTGTAAAAGTTGCAAAGGGCTTGCCTAATGATTTTCCATAATGTCATTTTTAAACTATTTTGGCATGTTCTATGAAGAGTACATACATTTACTGTTCAAAAATTAATAAAAAAGCATTATATGTCTTGGAACAGAGTATCTTTTTGAGAAGGCAAAAATCCATCCCAGTACACTGACGCTAGCCAGCTTATTAGGGGTGACAGACTGAGGCCTGGGCAGACCGTGGCCTGGCCGTAGATGAAGACTGAAAGGAGAATTTGAAACAGCCTGGCTCTCAGGCGAAGTGATGATGTGGGTTCCAGGTGGAAGGAACACTGGGTGGGTGTTGGAAATGTCTCCACTCCTTTTCTCCAGCTGAGTTAACAGTATATTTTCCAAAGACATTGTGTGTGTGTGTGTGTGTGTGCACCTTTCTAGACCTACTACAAGGAAAATTCCAAGGTCCATTCTTTCTCCCTTCATTTTTACCCACGAAGTCTGTTAGGCTGTTCAAGAATATCCAGTGACAACAGTGTGTTGATTAAGGTGGGGGGGGGAGGGATAGGCAGAAGGTATAGAAAGGGAATAAATGGGAATGAAAAAAACTAAAAATATAAAATAAAAATAAAATTAAAAAAATATCCAGTGAGAGGCAGAGAAAAAAAACATTTTGAAAATGGAATTGCAAATGAGGGATGAATTTATGGTGTGATCAGTTATTAGTTACATAGACTAAGAAACAAGCATAATGGTCAATTCTGGTCAATTGACCATAATGGTCAATTCCCTACTGTTGGAACAATGAGACAACAAGGAAGAGGAAAGAACTTAGAGACAGCCAAATTACAAAGAAAACAAAAATAGTCAAATGGGTTTAATATAAAAATATTTAGGTCATATCCAATATTTGAGAACAGATATTCTATTCTGTATACACCATGTAAAAATGCAAAAATAATAAAAATTTAGTTCAAAGACAGCAAACTTCAAATATACTTTTTCATGGATAATATCCCAAAATTTCCTGTTAAATAGTCCAAACTAAACCATTTATATTTTAATGCATCTATCCTTTGTCAATTGTTCTGATAGGAACTGAGTTATACAGAATGAGAGTCCAGCCTCCCTTTCCTTTTTTAATCTGATTTTTCCAGTTTCACAGCTAAAATGGTGGCCTTTGCCTGGGATGGGTGTTAACCCTACAACTCACTCAGGGATTAGACGTAATCCCATTAGAGCAGGGACTGAGCCTACACTTTCACCATCACAGTACCTGGTGTGTAACAAAGGCTCCATAAATATTTGTTGTATGAAAAGCATGAATGACAAATTAACAGAAATTTGTCTGTTGGCCAGGAGTGGAATATTGTGCTTTGAGGATCTCAATGAGCGACATCTCTCTACAGCATTGGTTTGTGACCAACTGAAAAGTAGGACAAAAAAGCAGGATGCATGGAGAACAAAATGATTTATGACAAAGTTGATAAAGAAGTGTATAGCTTACATGTATGAACAAGTAGACATCCTAATGCTGATCCTCAGAATTAATTAAACTTACCTACATAAAGCACAAGCTGTGCAGGGCCACCTTCTCCCCAAAAGAGAATGGGAAGAGAAAGGAGCTGATTTATACAGATCTAGTTTCTTTTCCATTCACAAATTAAATTGAATCTTTTGTCTCCTTGAGGAGGGATCGATGAGGGATGGAGAGAGGTGAAGAGTGTCACATTAGCGAGATTCCCCCACATGGAAGGCAACATTAGTGACGCAGAAGGTCCACCTTCCCACCTTCCAAGAGTGAGCACTGTTACAGAGCTGACTGCTCAGTGGTGGGAGCACTCTTGTTGCAGAAAATAGGGCCCATTTATTACGTTTGGTTTCAGATAGCAAATGCCTTCAAATGTGTAGACTTTCTGTTAATTTGTAGCAATTATAAAAGTTCACAATTGTTTTGTCTCAGTGTTTGCCTCTACAAATTAGCATTAATCAATCCTCAAATAAGCCAGAGTTCAATCTAATTTTCCAAACTACTTTTAAAATTCAGAGACAAATGTTGAGCACGTTACTAACCCTCAAAGGCAGTATCACTGAACAAGGCCACTAGTGGAATTATGCACGTGTCATGGGAAAAATCCAAATACCAACTTAAAATATTTTGAAGCTACCTGGGGATTTGTTAAACATGTTCAGCAAGAGGAAATCCTTTGGTAATTCTGTGCATAATAGTATTTTAATACTATAACATTCACTGGGAAATCTTCAAAACATGTAAATATAAATTTTTATTTCAGTCCAGTAAAAACAGAACCTCACAAAAATCCCAATTTAACTGGTTTTAGTCAAAAGTCTTAGAAACTACTGAGTCGCACATGGTTCCCATCAGAACATAGCTGAGTCTAGTCAGCCAAAATTTCACCCCATGCCTTGGCTGGGTTGCTCACTTGGTTAGAGCATCCTCCCAATATGCCAAGATTGTGGGCTCCATCCCCAGTAAGAACACATATAAGATTCGAACAATGAATACATAAATAACTGGGGCAATAAATTGATGTTTCTCTCTCTCTAAAATCAATGAAGAAGCTCACCCCAAATTGTCCAATGGTTTAAAAGCCACTGTGAACATGGTCAAAATTATTAAGCTTGAGAAACATGTTTCACCCTATTTCCCTTTTGGAAATAGAATTTTTTCTAGTTCTGTTTATCTAAAGATGTATAACATTTCAGCCGTGGCTGGGTTCAGTAAGTTACAGCACCATCCCTATAGGCCAGGATTGGGGGTTCAATCCCTAGTTAGGGCACATACAAAAAAATCAACCAATTGATGCATAAATAAATAGAACAACAAATTGATGTCTCTCTGTCTCCTTCTGAAGTCAATAAGTTTAAAATAATTATTTTTAAAATTTTAAAAAATATTTTATTTATTTATGTTTAGAGAGAGGGGAAGGGAAGGAGAAAGAGGGAGAGAAACATCAGTGTGTGGTTTCCTCTCATGCATCCCCTACTGGAGACCTGGCCAGCAATTCTGGCATGTGCCCTGATTGGGAATCGAACCCCTGGGTTCACAGGCTGGCACTCAATCCACTGAGCCAGACCCTCCAGGGGTAAATTTTTTTATTGTTGTTCAATCACAGTTGTCTCAACTTCACCCCTGTTGCTCTCCCCTGCCCTGCCCACACTCCTGCTCTCTCAGTCAATTCCCACCCTGTTGTCCATTACCTTGGGTCCTTTATACATGTCCCCTGACTAGACTGTTCTCCTTCTTTCCCCCATTATCCCTCTCTCCCCTTCTCTCTGGTCATTGCCAGTTTGTTCCTTATTTCCATGCCTCTGGTTCTATTTTGCTTGTTTGTTTGTTTTGTTCATTAGATTCCACCTATAGGTATGATCATATGGTATTTGTCTTTTGCTGTCTGGCTTATTTCACTTAAGCATAATACTCTCCAGTTCCTTCCTGTCATGAAGGGTAGGAGCTCCTTCTTTCTTTCTGCTATGTTGTATTCCACTGTGTAAATGTACCACAGTTTTTTGATTCACAGCTTTTAGGTTGCTTCCAGCACTTGGCTATCATTCTGCCATGAACATTAGGGTGTATAGGTTCTTTTGAATTGGTATTTCACAGCTAACATTTCAGATAGTGACAAACGATGGATTACAAAATTACACCTACCTGCCTGGGAATCTTAGTAAATACTAATAGTTTTTTAAAAGAAAATAAATAAGTTAAATCATAGGCTTAAATATCGTACTTAGAGAATTGAGTTTGTCAGAGAATTTTTTTCTTGAAGCCAAATCAATGGAAACTTCTGATGAAAATCACAGATTTGATCAAAATTATAAGTAATTTTGTATCTATTTTTAAATATACTTCTTATGAGAAGATGTACAAAATAATTTAGGCACTCTCAGAGTCCAACTACTATTGTTCCGATTTACCATAGGTCAATCAGAAACAGATATTCAGCA
Organism: Sturnira hondurensis; assembly: GCF_014824575.4. Classification (NCBI taxonomy): domain Eukaryota; kingdom Metazoa; phylum Chordata; class Mammalia; order Chiroptera; family Phyllostomidae; genus Sturnira; species Sturnira hondurensis. The sequence continues at coordinate 14,545,793 of NW_028077105.1, read as the reverse complement.
CCTAGTTTGATTTTGAATTAAAGGAGCTCTCAAGGTGCCTTCTCTCTTATTGTTTGGGACTAGTTGTATATATATTGTGGGCAGCACACAATCTGATTCTATGAGGAAGAAGTTATTTACATCTGCCCTGGCTGCTGTAGCTCAGTGGATTGAGCACCAGCTTGAGATCCAAAGAGTCATTGGTTTGATTCCCAGTCAGGGCACAAGCCTGGGTTGAGGGACAGGTCTCCAATTAGCGGTGTGCAAGAGGCAACCATGTATTGAGTTTTTTCTCCTTTTCTTTCTCCTTCCCTTCCCCTCTTTCTAAAAATAAATAAATAATAAAAAATTAAAAAGTTATTTACATACATTATTCTTTAATCTCTGTATCCTATTGTTGTAGATAGAAATTAGGCTCTTCCCCAGGACCACAGGGAAATAATTCTAAGGATCCACACAGAAGACTATGGTGGTGTGGCAATATACTTTATTAAATGTGGACAGTTTCCCCTGTGTCACTATGGAAAAAAATTCAACCATGTCTTCAGCAAGGCAAAAACAAAAACCAGCATCCAGAGTTTCTGCTACATCTTGAAGCTCAGTCCTTTGGAGCCTGTGCTACCTACTGTTGGCCCAGTAGCTTCTAGACCCACATGTTTATTTACATGCTCCTGGGTGCATGAACACACAGGGCTAGCACAGGCTGTGAGAAAGAGAGAGAGACAGAGACAGACAGAGAGAAAGAGGAGAGGGAAAGACAGGGTTCTTTGTTTCCCAGGCATTACATATTTGAGATAGACCAGGTGCTTTTTCAATGGAACCAGTCAGCTCCCCAAGCTTTCATGGCCTCTGGATGAGTCCCTATCCCACATTAGACTGACAGGCCACTTGGGTCAAACACCTCACTCTATCCACACCTCCTTCCTCCACCCCACCCCCCAAATCTGGTACCAAATAGGGCAGAGAGGAGTGTTAATCCCCTTGGTGGAACAATGCTGTAATCCACCTGGGGTGTGAAGTTTTATCTTCCTGGTGAAGAAAACAAGCTCATAATCACCTATGGTAACATTATGACATGAATAATGTGACATTATTTTTTCACAGTCCTTTTTCCAGCTTTATCTCCTCGTTCCTTTTACTGACTACTGGCCAACTAAAGAGCCAGTCAAATTATGAGATATTTAAATCCAACTTTGTCAGAAGCAGAAGGATGGATAACACGAGTAGATTTCAAGACACTCCCATTCCTGAAAGTTTTGTTTGTTTATTTATTTCTCTATCTATCTATCTATCCATATATTCATTCATTCATTTATTGAAAAGGATTTGATAAGTGGTGCAGTGATTCTGTACTTCTGTAACCAGGTGGGAGATGAGCACTAAGAAACCTACTCAATGAGAACATCTAGCCATTATGCAGTCGGAAGGTAGTTCTAAACAACTTATATATATCAGTTTAGTTTATACATTTGCAGACTATTTTTCTTTGGATAACATTTCTTTGTCAAATAATATTTAAAAATCACTAAAATTATGCCATATTTTAGTTGATTAATATATACAGATGATTTTAACTGATCAAAATGCATGGGTATCTTGCTAACTGAAGTTATTAATAAGCTAACAGTGGAGTCATTAGTAGAAATTAGATAGTCAATCTTTTTTTTTCATGATCATTTCCTAATTAAAATATTAGCTTTAATTTGGAATATAGGAAATACACATTAAGAACTACTCATCCTAACTATGGATTGGCTGAGACACTAGGTGAAACCGAGAAACCATTACTGGTTTGCTTGTTGAAATCTCTATGAAATGACATACAGATCTTGTGTGTATTTCTGTCTTAAAGGTAAATAAATGTTTTAAAGGACTTGCTTGTTAAACTACTCATCGACCAAGTACTAGAACAAATGAAAGAATTAAAAATTTAGATCATACTGTAATTTCATTGAAAAAAATAAAAGGAAAAAACTTCTGCACAGCAAAATTAAAGGCAACTTACAAAGTTAGAGAAATTATTTGTAAATTATATATCAATCAATAGTTAATATCCAAACTATATAAAGAATTTATATAACTTAATAGCAAAAGTGATTAAACTAGGTAGAGGAACTAAACAGACATTTTCAAAGATGACATAAAAATGACCAATAGGTACACAAAAAGGTTCTCAACATCACCAATCATCAGGCAAATACAAATCAAAAGAACATATCTCAAAATGAGATATAACCTCACACCTGTTAGAATGCCTATCATTAAAGAAACAAGAGATAACAAATGTCCTCAAAGATGTGGAGAAAAGGGAATTCTTTGTACTCTGGTGGGAATGCAAATTGGTGCAGCCACTGGAAAACAGTATGGACATTCCTCAAAAAAAAATGTACCACGTGGCCCAGCAGTCACACTTCTGGGTCCATACCCAAAGCAATGAAAACATGACATCAAAGAGATACCTACACTCCCATGTTCTTTGCCATATTATGAACAATAGCCACGATTTGGAAATAACCTAAGTGTCCATCAGTGGATGAATGTATAAAAAGATGGAGTATATATACATGTGTATATGAATATAAATACATGAATGTATATCTATACATATTATTCAGCCACTGGAAAGAAGGAAACCCTTCCACTTGCAACAGTCAGATGGATCCTTGAGGGCATTCTGTTAAGTAAAATAAATCAGACAAAGAGAGACAAATTCTTCATGGCATCATTTATACCTGAAATTTAAATAAATAAACTCATGGAAACAGAAAAGTGGGAGAAAAGTAGTTGCCATGGAGTGGGGGTTGGGGGAAATAGGGAGAGGTTGGTGAAAGGACACACATGCTCAACTATTAGGCGAATGAAGTCTGAGGATCTAAAATAAAACGTGGTGACTATAAGTCGTTCACACTGCATTGTGTACTTGAAATTCACTGAGGGAATACAACTTAAATCTTCTCACCAAAAAAAATGTACTAATGTAAGGTAATGGATGTGTTAATTAACCAGACGGTGGGAATACTGTGACAATGTATACTATATCAAATAACCACAATGTGCACTTTTTATATCTTAAAATTTGCCAATTACATCTCAAAAAGAGCCAAAGAAAAAAATTAATTCAAACCTGTAAATTACTCTGTCAGCTATCCCTTGCAGAATATTTTAAAAGTACTCAAGCAGATTTTTCAGCCCATCTTGAGGACTGAGTCATGAAGTTAGTTATTTTAGTTAATAAACTCCTATCTAACACAAAGAGAACAAATCCATGAGTGAAAGGGGGAAACTGAAGGATTGTTGATCTCCTGTTACCACCATAATCGACATGTTTATAAACATACGTGGAGGTCTGAAAAGCAAAGCAAAGAGATAAAAGAAGAAAACCTAACTTTGTATTATTTATTCCGGTTCTTATCACAAGGTGGTTCAGGGGATGGCTATCAAATGGGGCTTCTAAAAGTTCTTTTACCTTGTTTCCTGAAAGGCTCTGGTATAAAAGAGCTCAAGAACACACTTCCCAAACATCTCAATCCCACTGCTTTAGGCAAAGCTGCACATACATGTTCATGTTAGACAGAGCTCTTATTTTTATGGAGAATTCCACAGCCACCGTGGACACCCCATTCCAGTGTTTAACAACTGTCATGAAATTCTGCCTTATTCTGTAAGGTCATTTTTTCTCCCTGCTTTGTGTTCTGATGAGATTGAACATCTGGTCCTCATTCCTAATATAATGACATTTCCTGCTCCAGAGTTCCTTTTTAAATCACCCTCAACCTTCTCTTCTTCAGGCTAATTTCCAGGTCTGCACACTCTTCTTCAAAGTCAGATGCACCAAGCCTCCCAGTAAACTTGCTCTCCTCTGAACCTAGAGTCACTCTCCTCCCACCCAGAACGGGACTGTTGGCTGAGAGGAGCAGAATGTCCCGCTTGGCCCCTGCTGAGCACTCACAGGACCACCTTCTACATCTCTTCCAGGCAACTAACTGCTCACTCACTCCTTTTTCAAACGTGCTCAACGAAGAGGCACTATTTCATTTCAGCAAAAAACCTTTCTCTGCATCAGCTGGCCTTTCCTCTCTATTCCCTAGAGGAAAGAGCAGAGAAAATTGAGCTTTGGGAGTCAAGTGGCAGACAGCTGTGGTTTCAGCTTCCAGCGGTCACACAACTCCAGAGGGACGGGAAGGTCAAGGGAAGCATGTTGAACCGCAGGCTGTTCACGTGGCTCGGAGGAGGAGATGACCAGCCCTTAATAAAACACCGTCTGCTGGAGTCTGCCGGACATGCCATCGGGACTGGCATGCTAATTGAAAACAGCAGGCGTGGGGCTGCAGCTTATGACTTTAGCACTCAACTTGGAATAACTTTTCCTGCAACAGAAAAGGCAGTACTAGGCTAGTGTATCCAAGCATACCAGCGTTCTCTTTACAGAAAGAGAAATGTACAGAAGCGTTTCTCTTTATTTGCTTTTTCAGGAGCAAGGGTTCATGTCTTGTTTGTTTCCTTTCAATTGGGCCAGCGCTTGACAGTTCTACACACAAATGTTTTATTCTTTTAGGATAAAAAATCTATTAATCCAATTTAATAACACAAATGTCTGTTATTATTATAAGTTTATTTATTTCTTCTAAACCAAAATAACCCAGGCACATGGTTCAACAGTTCTTCTATATTATTTTTATTGAATGGCAGCTCAACTCATTCACCTTTCCCAGAAGCAACTTCTTTGTAGTCTTCTGGATATTTTCTTTGTTGCTTACCCCTGTTCCTTTAAAATAGCATATTTAATGTTGGTCATAGTTTTTCAGTTGTGAGTATTATATATTAACTTTCTACTATGGAAAATGAAATTTTAGCTGGTGTCACTCCATATCTCTCTCTCTTTTATTTTTTGTTTCCCCGGCCTCTCAGCATAGTTACATCATAACATTGGCTAAATAAATAATACAGATTTGCATTGTCATGAAGAGTATGCATATGTATAATACTATTTACAAATAAACTATATAAGATAATATGATTACTCTTCACTGCTTGCACAACTTTTTGTTTTCCCTTAGAGTTTAAACTTTATTTGCTTTGCTTTCTATGCATTTGTAATGCATTTATTCTCAGATTCTCTCCCTGCTATCTGAATCTTCTTTTTAAATGTTCAAAGCACCAAGTATTTTATCAATATCTTTCGGAGAACACATTTCTTCATAGCTTTGTGATCTGTTCTCATCTGGGCTGGCTTCCCAGCCCACTGCTGTGGTCATTGTCTCTTCCTTCACCGTTATCCTGAGTATTCCACTTTGAGTGAATCTGCTATTTTTCCAGATTTCATCTCTTCTTTGTAGACTTATTTCCTCATTGTGGTGGAGACATCCTCTTAATAACTTCCTGAGAAGGTATATAAGATTGACATTTTTGAGATCTTACCAATTTCAAAACATTCATACTCTCAAACTGATAAATTGGTAATTTGTTGGGCTGTGCAATTCTAGGTTGAATATAATTGTTACTCAAATTTCAAAGGTGTTGCTTTATCTTCACCTCGTTACTGGCATAGCAATTAAAAAAGTCTAAAGCCGGTCTTACTCTAGATCCTTTAAATGTAATTCGTTTTGTTTTACTTTCAGATGCTTATCAGAGCTTCCTTTTGTCTTTATATTCTGAATTTCACAGTAGTGTACCTTGGCGAAGTCCATTATCAGGACTGTGTTGGGGACTTATAGGCCCCTTTCAATTTTGCAAAATTGTCTTAAATTATTTACCTTATGATTTCTTCTACTCGATAGTCTTTGTTCTTTCATTAAATATTGCTTTTAAAATGTTGAAACTTCTGGATTACTATTATAATTATATGTTTTTTCTTTTAATTATTTTATTTTTCTCCTTCCTGTTCTCACCAATCCCATTCTTGTCTTTCATTCTTTGTATTAGATGTGAAATTTCTACAACTGTATCTTTTAGCTTCAGAAAATTTCATCTTGTTGTTTTTGACCACTTTTGAACTTTTAAATTGTCTTACTCATATGTCATTTCCATTTCTCTTTGAAATTTCCCATTTCCCTTGTAGATTCCATTTAGTAAGCTCTATTTTTTATTTTGGTGAGTTTTTAAGGTGAATAAAGGCCATTTTATGTTCAATATGTTATAATTTAGAATATTTAATTATTGGGGTGACATTGGTTAATAAAATCATATAGGTTTCTGGTGTGCAATTCTGTAATCCATCATCTGTGTATATTATTGTGTGTTTGTTACCGAACAAGGGTCAGGGGTGGGGTAATACTTGGCCCACCAAAGGATGCCAAAAACTGCTTCAGAAAACAGAGGCCCCTCCCAAGGACAGTATGCTAATATCTATTGGGCTCTTCTGTCCGCCGCCAATTGGAAAGACATCTCTCAATGCCAGAGATTTGTGAAAAGGAAACAAAATGTTTATTTAATGCTATTCAGGCCTAATGCCTTCCTTAAAATATTAAAGTCTTTAAGGGTATACACCTACACACACCCACACACAGCACTCCCTTCTCCCACTGTCCCAACTCCGGGTACCGTAAATCAGGAAAAGAGCACACGTCCATTTTTCAGGTCGCTGGCACGTGAGCTGTGTCACCTGTCCAGGCAAGATCTCCAATTAATCCAAAGTCATGTGGCACCTTTCACTGGCAAGAGTTCTTTATACCAAGTTCCAGTCAAAGTCTCTCCTGCTTTCCAGGCCATTTGGCCAAAGGGAGCACGCCAAAGCCACGTGGGCCTCTTCTACCAAAGCCGCACTCCACCAAAAGCGCGTCTTTCTTCTTCACCTGGCTGCAGGGATCTCCATTCTGGCAAAGCTGTGTGGTCTTCCCTTTCACCTGGCCAAGAGGGGGCCTGCACTCTGCTGAAACCGCATGACTCTCCCTCCTAATGGCTACAGGGGACTACATCTTTCCAAAACAGCATGGCTCTCCCCCTCACCTGGCCAAGAGGGGGTCCTCACTCTGCTAAAGCCACAAGCCTCTCCTGCAGACACCATCTCAGAGAAGCAGCCCCCAATTACATCCTGGGTACCAGCCACTCACTTCCCCCTCACCCAAAACTTGGCCACAGCTATTTAGCATATCTATGAAACCAGTTATAGACATGTCAAATGACCATTCCAGAGGTCAGCTGCAAAACTGTTGCTATGCAAAACAGCTCTCAATGGCCCTGCTCCATTCGTCCCTTCCCCCAACTGACACCTGGGTGGGGGGTGAGGATATCTTAATATTTCCTCCAATATTCCTGTACACTTTGAGTTCTGGACACCATTCCAAATCTTTTCTGCCCCCCCCCTCTTGGCTGCACCCTGTATCATGTTCACCACCCCAAGTCAACCCTCCTTTGATCACCTTTACCCTCTTCTATGTATCCCCACTCCCCCTTCCCTCTGGTAATCACCATACAGTTGTCTGTGTCTAAGAGGTTTTGTGAGGTTATTTTGTTTGTTTTTTGCCTGTGCTTAATCCCTTCACTTTTTTTCACCCAGGCCCCCAACCCTCCCCTTTGATAGCTATCGTCTGTTCTTTGGATCTCTAAATGTGTTTCTATTTTGTTTTTTTAATTTATTATGTTCATTAGATTCCATATATAAGTGAAATCATATGATACCTGTCTTTCTCTGACTGGTTTATCTTTAAATGGAAATCGCCATGGTTACCACGTATCCTTTTTCATACTCATTCTATTTTATTTTTTTAATTAAAATTTATGTATTTTAATTGTTCAAGTACAGTTTTCTGTCTTTTACTCCCATCCCAGCTCATCCTCACAGTTCTCCCCACCTCCCTCCCATTTCTACTTCTCTTAGTTTTTGTCCATGTGTCCTTTATACTGGTTCCTGTAAACCCTTCTTTCCCTTTTCCCCTGAAATTCTCTCCCCTCTCCCCCTGGTCCCTGTCAGCCTGTTCTCTATTTCAGTGTCTTTGGTTATATTTTGCTTGTTTAAGTTCCTGTTAAAGGTGAGATTATATGGTATTTGTCTTTCACAACCTGGCTTATTTCACTCAGCATAATGCTTTCCAGTTCCATCCATGCTGTTGCAAAGGGTAGGAGCTCCTTCTTTCTTTCTGCTGCTTAGAATTCCATTGTGTAAATGTTCCATAGTTTTTTGATCCATTCGTTTACTGATGGGCACCTAGGTTGCTTCCAGCAAGTACTTGGCTATTGTAAATTGTGCTGCTATGAGCATTGGGGTGCATAAGTTCTTTTGGATTGGTGTTTCAGGGTTCTTAGGATATAATCCTAGCAGAGAAATTGCTGGGTCAAAAGGCAGTTTCATTTTTAGTTTTCTGAGAAAATTCTATACTGTTTTCCATAGTGGTTGTTACCAGTCTGAAATCCCACCAAAAGTGAACTAGGGTCCCCTTTTCTCCATAACCTCTCCAACATTTGTTGTTTTTTTTGCTTTGTTCATGATAGCCATTCTGACAGGTGTAAAGTGGTATCTCATTGTGGTGTTAATTTGCATCTCTGATGGCTAGTGATATTGAGCATCTTTTCATGTGTCTCTGGATCTTCTGTATGTCCTTGGAGAAGTGTCTGTTCAAGTCCCTTGCCCACTTTTTAATTGGATTGTTTGTCTTCTTATAGTGCTATTTTATTTTTTGATTTAATCTTTATTGTATCTTTTTTCCATCGGCATTTAGTCCCCTCATAAACTCTTCCTCCCAACAATCACCATGCTATTGTCCATGTCCATGAGTTCTTTTTTCTTTTGGCTCTTCATTTTAAAAGCTGTAAACCAGGAGTACAAATGAGCAGATCACATGTAAATAATTAGGCAGGAGGCATTAAACCATCCAACTTAGGACTTCTTGTTGTGTTATATCTATTAGATTCACTGATTAATATCTCCTTGAGTTTTACAGAGATTAGAGCTGCCAATTTCTTCCTGTAGACAGAGTAGCTTTCCATTTTAGGCCTATAGTTTACTAGGCCATTGGCTTTGAACAGGTGCAACCTAACTTCTTTAGGTCTCAATCTCATTTTTAATGTGGGGATAAAATAGCTTCCTTATATGGCTGTTGCAAGATGTTTTATATTCAAAGTGCATGGCATGTGGCCATTATTATAATTTCATAGTTTCCCAAAAATTATTTTTCAAAGCTATTGCTTAATCTAAAATAACTATTACTATATTTTAGCTATAGCTGTGACTTTTGATCAAAGTCCAATAACCTCTAATATATATCAACTATAAATGATATATTCTGATCTCAAAAGTTTGAAATAGAAATATACATTACTGTAGTTTTTTTATAGGTAGCTTTTTCCTGATCTTAGTAAAAAAGCTTTTAGTTTTTCACTGCTCACTACAATGCACACTGTCAATTTTCATATATGTGTATAGTCTTTATTATGTTGAAGTAATTTTCTCCTATCCCTACGTATTCAATATTTTATCATAAAAGGGTGCTAAATTTTGTACATGCTTTTTTCTACATTCATTGAAATGTTTATGTGATTTTTATTCTTCAATGTTGCTAATGTGGTTTATCATATTGACTGATTCTTATATGTTAAATTGTCCTTGCACCCTGGGGAAAAATATCACTTGGTCATGGTTTATGATCCTTTTCATATGCTGTTGAATTTGGTTTGCTAAACTTCTGTTCAGGAATTTTGTATCTATTTCATCAGGGATATGGGTCTGTAGTTCTCCTGTAGTGCTTTTGTTTGCCTTTGGTGTCACAGTAACGCTAACACTATGGAACTGAGTTTGAAAGTGTTACCTCCTCTTCAGCTATTTGGAAGGATTGATTGGAAAAGAATAGGCATTAATTCTTTAATTGTTTGGTAGAATTCACTAGTGGAGCTATCTTGTCCTGGGTTTTTCTTTGTTGGGAGATTTTTCATTACCGATTCAATCTCTACTAGTTATATCTTTTCAGATTTTCTATTTCTTCCTGATTCTGACTTTGTAGGCTATAGGTTTCTAGGAATTTATCCATTTTTTCTAGGTTTTCTGATGTGTTGGTGTATAATTGTTCATCAGAGTTTCTTATATTGTTTTTATTTCTGTTGCATCAATTACAATGTCTCTTCAGTCATTTCTAATTTTATTTATTTAAGGTTTTATTCTTTTTTCTTAGTCTAAGGGTTTATCAAGTTTGTTAATCTTTACAAAAATAACTCTTAGTTCATTTGATTTCTTCTATTTTTTCTAGCCTTTATTTTATTTATTTATTCTCTAGTCTTTATTATTTCCTTCCTGCTGCTAACCTGGGACTATGTTTGTTCTTCTTTTTCTAGTTACTTGAAGTATAAAATGAGGTGCCTGAGACCTTTCTCCTTCTTTCCCGTGTTTACCACTATAAGCTTCTTTTTCAGTACTCCTTTTGCTGCATCCCTGAACTTTTGGTATATTTTTGTTTTTGTTTGTCTCAAGATATTTTCTAATTTCCTTTTTGATTTCTTCATAACCCATTGGTTGTTCAGGAATGTGCTATTTAGTTTCTACATATTTATAAATTATTTGATTTTCTTCTGCTATTGATTTCTGGTATAATTCCCTTATGGTTGACAAAATATTTGGTATGATTTCAAACATATTAAATTTGTTAAGACTTTTTTGGTAACTGACAATGTGATCTATCCTGGATAACATTTCCAGATAAGAAAGTACTCTGCTGCTGTTGGGGGAAGTGTTTTATATATGTCTATTAGGTCCATTTGACTGTAAGGGGGGTACGGACCCCAAATCCCAGAATTTACTCATTAGAAATTTGTGTATTTATTCTTACATGTTTAAGCTTTAGACACCTTCAAAGTACTCTCCATCTGATGCAATATGCCTACCAAGACTTTTATTCCACTGCTCAAAATAGCTTTTCAACTCATCAGTTTTGATGCCTTTTAATACTTCTGCTGTTTTTTTGTTTTACCTCCTCCACATCAGCAAAATGTTCCACTTTGAGGACTTTTTTCATCTGGAGAAACAAAAAAAACATTGCTCAAGGTGAGATCAGGTGAATAAGGAGGTTGGGGCATGGGGGGTTTGCCATTTTTGTCAAAAACTGCTGAACACTCAATGTTGTGTGAGCAGCTACATTATCATGTAATGGGCAAACAACCTTGAAGAGTCTTCCAAAAATATTAACTGAAGCTGAACACAGACTCTCACAACAACATCAGCTGCTGCACTGACACAGATGGGTTCCTTGAACACTCACCTTGAAGGGGAAGCCTGTACTACAACGGGCCTGCCCTCCAGAAGATAACTTTTGGGGGGGTCCCCCTCATACTGTTGTTCAAGTCCTCTGTTTCAACATTGATCTCTGTCTGGCTATTCTATTTATTATTGAGAGTGGGATATGAAAATATACTACTATTATAGTCATGTGCTATACAATGGTATTTTGGTCAACAGCAAACAACATTTATAAGATTGGTCCTATAGGTTATAATTGAGCTGAAAATTTCCTGTTGCTTAGTGATGTCACAGCTGCCATCATGCCATATAGCATAACACAGTACTGATGTGTCTGTGGAGATGCTGGTATAAACACACCCACTACACTGCCAGTTGTACAAAAGTATAGCAAATACAATTATGTACAGTACTTAATACTTGATAATGACAATAAATGACTATGTTACTAGTGTATGTATTTACTACAGTATACTTTTTACTTTTATTTTAGAGTTTACTCTTTCTACCCATAAAAGTTTTCTTCAATACAGTATGCCATGTTATGTCAGAAGCAGCCTCACATGTCTAGTATTTACTATATCTCTTCAGTACATATTTCCTCTTGTGTTTCATATAATCACGTGTTGTTTGCATAGTAACATACTGTACAAAGGCAATGTTGGCTGTGCCGCATAACCTAGGTGTGTAATAGGCTGTACCATGCAGGTTAGTGTAAGTACACTCTATGATGTTCATGCAATGATGAATTCATTTAATGATGCATGTCTCAGGACAAATCCCCATCATTAGAGGAACTTCACTGTATTATGTTGCTGTCCATTTCTCTAAGTTCTCTCATTATTTGCTTTTTATGGTTGGGCACACTAATATTGGGTCTTATATATTTATAACTGCTATTTGCCTCATGGTGAATTGATCCTTTTATCATTATACATTATGCTTCTTTGTGTCTTATCAGAATTTTTGACTTAAAGTCTACATTTTTTTTCTAATGTATGTACGGCCATCCTTAATCTTTTGCACGCTAGTTGATGGAATAGCTTTTTCTGTCACTTCACTTTCAGCTTATATATATATCTTTAAATCTAAAGTGAGTATCCTATAGACAGCATAGCATTGCATCTTAATTTTTTTTGTCCATTCATCCATGTTTTTTTGTCTTTGGGGAGTCCAATCACATTCAAAGTAATTACTCATAGGGGCAAGATCTTTTTATCAACATTTTATTATTTCTTTCTCATCTTATAGCAATCTATTAAAGCTAATAACTTCAACTGCATATAAAAATTCTACTCTTACTTCTTCCCAGCACATACTACATGTCTTTGATGTAACAAATTACATATTTCTATATTTTGTATCCATTAGCATACTTGTGTAGTCATAGCTATTTTTATACTTAAAAAATTTTACATCAGAGTTAAATGTGATTTACACGCCACTGTTACAGTATTCTGAGTTTCTCCATATAAATGTACCTTTACCAGCAAGCTTTGTTGTCTCATGTTTTCATGTTGCTTTCTAGGGTTCATTTGTTTCAACCTGGAGGAATCTTTTTAGTATTTCTTGTAAGGCATGTCTAGTGGTGATGAACCCCCTCAGCTATTGTTTGGGTGAGTCTCCTTCATTTTCAAGGACAGTTTTGCCAAATACACTGTTCTTGGTTGACAGAGTTTTGTGGGGGGTTTTTCCCTAATCCTTGAATATATTATCCCATTCCCCTCTGATTTACCAGGTTTCTGCTGAGAAATCCTCTTATAGTTTTCATGGCAACTCCCTTTTATGTAAGAAATCATTTTGTCCCTTGCTGTTTCCAAAAATTCCCTTTTTGAATTTTACTTTTGACACTTTGATTCTAATGTGTGTCAGTGTGATCTTTAAGTTCACACAAGTCGGAATATGTTAGGACTCTGGAATCTGGATGTCTACTTTTTGTCCCAGATTTGGGAAGTTTTTAACCTTTATTTCCTTAATAATTATTTCTTCCTCTTTCTTTCTCTTTATTTTTTTGCAACTTCCATAACACATATATTGATCTGCTTGATGGTGGCCCATAAGCCCCTGAGGCTTTTTCATTCCTCTTCATTTTATGCTCTTTTGACCGAATAATACCAAATGCTCTATCTTCATGTTTACTGATTCTTTCTCTTTAATCAAGTCTGCTGTCACACTTCTCCAGTAAGTTTTTCAATTCAATTACTGTGTTCTTCATTTCAAAAATTTCTGTTTTGTTCTCTTTGAGATTATCTGTCATTGGGGTTTTTATTATTTGCTCATACATTGTTTTCCTGAGTTCATTTAGCATCCTTTTTTATGGTTATTTAAAATTCTTTGTCAAATAATTCAACTACCTTTGTTTCTTTACAGTCAGTTTCTAGAGATTTATTTTGTTTCTTTGGTTGTGCCATGTTCCATCATTTATATGACTTGATACTTTGCACTGTGATCTGAATATTTTTCAAAAATAACCACTGCCTGTACTCTTTTTTTGTGCTGGCTTCATAGAGAAAAGACCTTCCCCAATTAACTTGGCTACAGATTCTGCTGGCCTCCCAAAGTTTTCTGTGGACTTATTATCTGGATTTATCTGGACTTTTGCATTTAAATTTCCAGTTAGAAATGTTTTGCAAATTCTTTCTTCAATATTCACAAGCCTTTTTCCTCCACGGTGTCTGTCTGTGGTGCTGCCAGTGTTCTGAACTGCCGTAGTTGCCTGGCTCTTGTTGTTTTTAAAGGTCCTCAGGCACTTAGAGTAATCCAGGGCCTGTTGGTGCTTTAAGATAAATGAGACAGAAACCAGCCCCTCTGGTAGCTGCATTTCCCACTCCCCACTGCTGCTCCAGCAAAAGTCTGAGTGTTAGATGTCTGTTCAAGTCTTCTCTTTCCCTCCCCCGTGGAAGTTGAGGGTTGGGGATTTGTTTGATTATGCTGCAGTATATAACAGGGAGGAGCTCTGGGTAGTGAGTACCATCCATTTTTCTGCCAGCTTTGATGTGGCTGGTTTCAGTCTTATCTAGAGAGAAGGAACTTCTTAAATGGTGTTTGGATTTCTCAGAAAAGAATTTGGTTTGTGTATTGTTGCATCTGTACATCTACTTGAGAAGGAAGGTTTAGGGTTTTTTATTCTGCCATCTTGCTGATATTCCCATTCAAACCAAGATTAATTTTGTAAATAATAAAAGTCCTTTATAAACATCTAGCAGTTTTAAGAATAGGCAGGTATGTTACTAAATGGTTTTTTGATAACAGCCAACTCCCAGCCCTCTTTTCCTAACTCTTTCTTCTCTAGCTCACAACGTGGTTAAACTTGAGGTCTGGATTACAAAAAGAAGTCCTAAAGGATGAAAATCTTACATGAGGTCCCACTGATATTTTTAGAGTATCTAAAAAGAGTCCCCTGTGAAGTAAGTTTCCAAAATTTCATGTCTTTTCTTTCCTTCACCGCTCCGACTTGGAAAACTATATTAACAATCTTGGAGAATGAGTGTCAGAACTTTGTGTCATAAGTAGTCCAAATCACTTCAGTTCCCCTGGTCTTTTCTATAAATATCCTTTGCATAGAGAGATGAGTCCCAAGTGTGATTTTTAAAATAGCTGTCAACTTTCCACTGACCAATGGTTAATTTTCTCATTTAACTAATCACTTCTTCACTGTGTAGCATGGTGGTATATTTCCAACATATTTAAACATATTTAGAGGTTCTTAGTAGCTCCATAAATATTTGAATGAAGATAGTAAAGAACCTTCAAAGTGTTTGTGTGCTGAACATGGAGTAACTACACAGCTGTCAGCTTGCCAGAGAGCCAAATAGAAACAAACTGTAGCTGAAGAAAAATTGTTCCGCTGCCCCAAAATCAGGATGAGCATATGTAGGTCATACATCTCATCTAAGAGACTAGGGTCAGCTATATCTGCATATATGTGTGTATATATGTGTGTGTGTAATAAAATATCAATAACAAGTCATTCATAAAAATTCTAAAATTTGGGGGTTTTAATTTTCTCTCTGTAGAATAGTGTATGTTACTATGCTGTGCATTCTATTGTCTTTGAGATCTTTTGTCTTATCTCCATTTTCTGAAGTAACATTTTATTCACCAGACACAGTAATAAGAGCTGACAAAACACAGAGTAGAATAAAGTCTTAATTCAGGAAAGGGTCAACAATAGACAAATGGTTAATTTAAAATTCTTCTTCTTAAACAATTTCCATAGATGAACAAACAAAACTAGTTTAGCAGGCTATAATGTTATCAGTGTATATTTTTGGCTCTTTGGCCATAATGCTTTTTAAAAAAATTTTATCCTAATAGTAATTTTAGCAATAATATTAGTAAACAAATAATCTTCAAGTAACATATATTGAACATTTAATCTGTTCAGTTATTGTGAGTACTTAACACATACTGTCAAATTGTAATGATCATAACGCAGAAGGAGATATTAAGTAACCAGCTAAAAGTCATATATTTACTGAAAGTGCTGCCATTGAAATCTACTCTGTAATAAATATCACCTTATTCAGACTTACCTTGTGATACTCACTGAGTACTAACACAAGGTACTTCCTCATCGTCTCAAGTAATGAAAGAATGTGATAGAAAAGAGCTAAATTATAATAATATCATTCTATTCTTTTATAGTAAAGTAAATCAGCCATCCTAAGACAGAAAATCACTTTTTATATATAATATACATGAAAACTTATTGTGCATAAATATATATGTATTTTCTTGTTAACCTATAAAAAGTTTTATTTTTGTCAATGTACCTACCCAAAGGCTGAATCAAGTGCGCTCTACCTTCTTAGAGTTCTCTCCAGGAAAGGACAAGAAAGTTTATATGCTTCTCTTTCTGTCCTAAATGGCAAAAAGCCCAGACTTTTTGTTACCATTCCATGGTAAACATTTGTCTCTCTAGTCACCCAGGGCCATGATTCATTTGCTCAGGACTTAGTGGGCACATTTTGGCCAGCAGCCTGCTGTGTGCCCATGTGGAGCCTTGAGTGAGTTGTGTTCAGAGGAAGTCTCCTTTTGACCATACAAGAGCATGTGCATGGGTTTCTAACCAAAAGCAGCTTAGTAATGAGATAGGTATGTAGCTCAGGCAAGGCCTAAGGATGCAGCTCTCTCTAATGAATAACTTTAGGAGGTGCATCGGGGATTGAGCGTTGTTGACGGTGAACTGAAGTTGCAGGGCAGGAGCCCTGTAGCTGTGTTGTTTTTATCACAGCTATCTGCATGTTGGCTAGAACAGAGATATGACTGCTCTGAGGTGCGGTCACATGTGAAGCAAGTCTAGCATTGCTGTACCACATGACAGCTGTGTGCTTACCTTGTTTCATCATGATTTACAATGGTCTTGTGAGTCACGCAGCCTCACTATTTGGAATAGCCTCATTATTTAAAAATAAGGTGAGCCTTCCATCAACACTGAATCTGAAAGTGTGACTAAAATGTCTGCACCGTGGCCCTCCCACACTACCTTTACCACGCTTGCAGAACTCAAGCTCCTGCCTCCAAAGGCGTTGTTGTGCAGAAGAGCCATAGGAAACTTAGAAATAGCTGAGAATGTAAATGTAGGGAAAGGGAAGAGGTTATAAAATAAAGAATCCATCAAAACCTTATCCTTTAAAACTCTTTTTAAAAAGTTTCTGTGTTTTATATTTTATTCGCTTTTTCAAGGAATAATTACTGAGTGAGTTTACTAGTCAGGCACTGTAGTAGGACTAGAAGGGAGGGAAATCAGAGCCACAGAATATTGTGGGAGGAAGGCTGGTGCTTGACAATAAGCATAATTTAAAACAGAAAGTGACTATAACTGAGGATACTCAAAAAGAGCAGCAGGCAACATTCAGGGGAGAAAGGAATAAATATAAAGTAGTCAAAAGATACACAACATACATTGCCTGTGCCAACATTTTATTCACAGCCAACCCTATAGCCAGGAAAGAAGCAAATGTGTGTTTTCTTTCTCCTTCCACTCTGAACTCTGAGCTCTGTCTCAAATGTAATTACTACAGTTGAACTTAATTATACATTCAATGAGTTTCAGGTGGGGAGAGGCTAGAATTTAAAATATTTTTCTGTGAGAAATTATGTTTAAGAGCCAAACTATTTATAAGCAAATTTCGAGTGTACCTACATGGAATCGTGTACTTTTTCTTTCACAGGACTTAATTCATCATGTAACTATACTTGTAATTATATCGAGTTTAATTATTTATGTAAAGCAGCCTGAATATGTAATAAAATTTCCTTCTTCACAGTTAAAAGTTCAAGATATTCTTATGACCAGTATCTTTTCACCTATAATAGACATGAAGTTGTTTTCTTTTGGGGTTTTAAATATGTGACTTTTTAATCTTTAATATTTAATAATAATATATGTGTTACATATTTAAAGTGTTTTCCTCTCAAGTTTAAATTTGTGGTTGAATTCATCTTCAAACTTTAAAATCTTAGAATTCAGCTAATCTTTCATGGAATAAATATCTCAAAAAAGTGAAAGGAATCAAGAAAAAGTTCTTAATTCTGTACCAAGATCATTCCAACTAATAGTATATACTTAAATTTCTGTGAGTAATTTTAAATGATTTGCTGAGAGATCAGCTTAATTACTTGAGGAAAAGAGTCCTTACATCTGAAGTGATTAAGCTATAACATAGGTACATTCCGGTTACATTTATTTTCTTCTCTGAAATTTCTAAATTGAAATAGTTTAACAGATTTAATTAATTTTAGAAATTATATTTGGAGATATTTCAGGAATAAGACCTCATTCTCCATTTTTAATGGAAATTGATCTGAAGAAATAAAGCACAGTGGTTGTTAAAATATGAATTGATATTTTTGAGATCCAACTAACAACATAATTGTAATATCCGTCATGACCTTAGTGCATTTTAGTCATGAAGACTGTGTGCAACAGATAACATTTCATAACACATTGCAGAGTTCTTTTTGGGTGACTATTGTGGTTTCCTGTTGTAATTTTCTGGATACATATTTAACAGCAGAGTAAATGTCCAGTGTGACTGACACTCTGAGAAACAGTATTAACTTAAGGATAATTCTGGAGAGTCAAGATGTCCCAGAAACCTTATGAGCCAACCACAGCAGAAATCCACGGCTGCCCCGACTGTGCCGCACACTACGAGGCGCTCCACACAGAGTGGTGTAAGCCAGAAAAGGGTGAGTCTCAGCTCTGCCACCTCGTAACTCAGAACTTGTGTTCTATGGACATTAAAAAAACATCCCGGGCTTTAATTTCCACATATATAAAAGAGAGAAATAAGTGGTATGATATAGCGTTGTGAGGGTTAAGTGAGATCCCAAACAGAGGCACCTGAGAAAGTGCCTGGGACAGAGCAGAGCTTCAGTAAATGATAGCTGTACAGGTAAACAAACCAGGAAAAGAAATGCTGAACAATAATGAGGAAGTAAAGTACCTGAGTTCCAAGCCTGAGTCCTAAAGAACTTGTGAAATGAGAAAAGCAGGGACTGTTCATTGGCCAATTTGTGCGTAACTGTGTGTAGGGAACACATGTTTATGATATAGGAGAGATTTAAGTCTAGTTCTCTATTTTCTGCCACTCAGCAGGCAAAGCAAAAGTGCTTATTTTAAGCATTAAGTTTTTGTTCTCTAACAATTTATGATTGGTAATTGGACTTTATCATATAAACTAGATGCTGCATATGCATTAGTAAATAAATGCTTTACCCTTCTTAAGTATAGAAATGTTTTAACTCTATTAAAAGCCTTTCAACAAGGCACTGACTGAAAATTTCCACTGTTGGAAACTTCAGAAAAGACTACCAAGGGTAAAATTAGGGAAATTTTAAGAGAAACTACAGGGCGTCACACATGTCCTATAAGCTATCCTTGCAAACTTCTTGACACCCTTTTGCACACAAGGCCAGTTTTACTTGTGGCTTGTCTGCTGTTTCCATGGTCCATGGGAAGTAAAGGTGTACTATTTAATCACAGCAGACTATATGACTTTGTTCTTTAGTTCTGGGATGTAACTTTCTTGGAAAGGAATTTTGCAAAATGCACTATGTGCCCAATTGATATCTAAATATTCACATCTGGTTAAAATTCAGTGTCTAATAATTTATTCATAGAAAACTAATTAAAAGAAAAACAATATACAAAAACAATATGCATGAAAAATTCACTGCAGTGTTATTTATAGTCACATTAAAGATGACCTAATTACTCAACAAGAGGGAAATGGCTGTATAAATATCAAAGCAAGTCAATGAAATATTATGCAGTTGCTAAAGTAATTATTATAAACATTATGCAATAACATAAAAATGTCATGATATAATAGTAATTGAATAAAACAGAACAAAAATCATATTACCTCATCATTACAACTTCAGAAAACAGGTAAGTATAAATAACTACTAGAAGAAAAAACTGCAAAGTGTGCATTGTGATGATGGAAATTGGGAATGTTTCTTCTTTCTCTGTTTTCTATATTGTCCCAATTCTATGTGTATAATTGAACATGATCTATAAAATGTGTTATATCAAATATGTTCTATATCACTATAGAACACTATATAGCACTATATCAAATATGTTCTAGTATAATTCTGTATATCAAGGTTTAACATGGTACTATTTAAGTTAATTATAGAAATAGTTCAATACACAGAGGCACTTTTAGCATATTTTTAAAAAGCTGAGAAAGATCGTGAACTCAAAGTAGAGGACATGGATTGTTACCCCGACTAAGGCACTAATTGTGGCTTTGCTTGAGACAGTTTAGTTTTTGAAACTGAATTTTCTCACCTGTAAAACTCTGGAGTTGAAATGGAAGGTTTTTAAGTTACATGTTCAGTCTAAAGTTCTGTGACACTGACCTTACAGTCCTCTATTCAAACCCTATCCAATGTTTACCCTCTCTATTTAGGTGTTGTTTTGTAAGCTAATAATAATATTAACTACTAGTATTGCATTTATTTAGAGCATCTGCTTAAAATGTTAAATGCCCAACAATCATAAATTTGTCCATGATTAAAAATTACTTTCCAATGCTCTGACAGTCCTAAGAAATTTATCTTTTATCTTTGGATTTGCATAGGGTAAAAATTAGACATAAATGATAATTCCATCTGAAAATAAAAAATAGAGTATAAATATTTTCCTTAGATATGCTTTTTCTTTTTAAACTTCAACAAATGTTATGCCCAATGTAAACCTTTTTTAATTTACTTTTTAATTAGAACATCATAGAACTATGAAATAATGTTTTCCATAAAAATATGACAAAATTAGGTATAATTTTCTTGTTCATTGTAACTGGAAAATATGATTAATTAAGAATTAGTAAATTAGAATTAGGAGTGATTGAATCAATTGGATTGTGAATGTAAAACAAACTGTTGATATATTTGAAAATAAGCTCCAGTAAGGAACTTCAAGAATCTCTAAAATAAAATATATGCTAACTCTTACCACCTCAGAAGTAACTGGAATCCTCACAAAGGAGCTACAGACTTAGGGCCATCCAGAGGCAGTTTGCTTTCTGACATTTTCAGTGTCAGGAAGGAAACCAATTGCCTCTAATCAGAGACTTTGGTAATTAGTACCACTCAGGAGCTCACCACCTACAGGAAATGAAAAGACAGATCACAGCCTGTTAGAGCAGCCTATTTTGTTTGATCTTCAGTACAACTCAGCTGCAGTTCCCTAGTATTCCAGCTTTATGGAAAGCGAGGGTTCATAATGCACGCAGCATGTTGGCAGCTCATTTCTGTGAGGAAACTCCACCTCTTTCTCTCTACCCCTTATCTTTGTGTTCGACAAGAAATTCTTCCTTCTCGAGATAAACTCTCGGAACTGTATCTGATATGGCATGAGGTAGAACAGTTTCAGTGTGAGAACATCAGTACATTTGAATGAGCTACAAAACACTTGGGCTTTGTGGAAACCAACCAAATTTTATTACAAAATCTTTCCCAAACAGTTTACAGTGTACACTTAAAGTCATTTATCCAACATATATCTATAGAATATTGATTTATACCAACACATAGAATTTTTTAAAGTGCAAGAAAGGCTTTAAAGGTCACAAAATGTTTAGGACCAGCAACCCCACATTTTAAAATTCTGTGGGCTTTGAGGTTTGAATAATTAGCTCAAGTTGTGGGTCGGATAAGAGACATTCTGGTCAGAGGACTTATTATTTTAGATACTTTATCTTCTGAGTAATATTGGTAAAGTAGAGATTCCAAGAACACATGGTCTGGAACGGTGCAGAGAGCAACATTTTCATCAGAGCTTTTGGAGAGTTTGGAGAGAGCAAAGAACAGCAACAGATTAAAAAAAAACTATTCCTATAACCCCTCTTTGCCACTTACATGGATAACCCCTTGCCTAGAGAGCAGGGATAGAATTGAGCCAGATAAAGCCTGTTTAGGAATATTTGTTCTTTAATCCCATGTTTACTAGTTCCTTCCCATGCACCAAGCACTGTGCTAGGTGCAGAATCTGGCAGTGACCACCAAGACAGCCCCTAACAGGCACAAATACTCATTCCAAAGCCACCAGCCCAAAATGACTCCTATAGTTTTCATCCCATGATCATCGCACATAATTTCTATGGTTCTGCCATTCAGATGTTTGGTTTTTGAACTAAGGCAATTAAAAAAAAAGGTAGAGAGAACATTAAGGCTGACCAGGATAAAATGCTATAAAGGGTCTTTAGGTACTGAGTTTGTCCCATGAAATCCTCTTCAGTGATATTTGCTCAAAATGAAATAGCTACAACTATTTATTTCTAACTTGTCAAATAAAAGTCTTTGGTATGGCTTTATTGAAGGTGGAGAACTAGGGGGAAATTATTAAAGTTTTTGCTCCATTTTTTGATTTTATTTTTTCCCCTTTCTGCTTTTAATTAAATGAGTTCTAACATCAAAGCTACATGCACTTTTTGACCATAGTCTGTCTAAGTGACCAAAGCTTAGATGTGGAAAATGAAGGAATTATGTATATTTCTGATAGACTTGAGAAATTTTTACTTGGTTCTCCTTGCTACTTCCTTGGCTTATCCTTTCCAGTACACCTGTGATTTTTAAGAATAGCCTTATAATTTGAAATCTTTCCTGAAATTCACAGGTGACTTTTCAGCCTATTGGCTTACTGACTTATTGTGAAACTTTTAGTTCTGGAATAAGATTTTAGAGCTCAGTTTCACTGGTGTTCATGTTCTATTAATTTGTCCTAAGGACATGAGGATTTTTTCTAAATCACACCATTTGTTTCAGTGGAAACCAAATGGCAACCTAGGTTTCTAGACTCCCATCTGTGTTCTTTCTGCCACATCTTATTCTGGCTTTTAGGATGCAATATTCCATATGAATAATACCTGAGGTTTTTTAAAATAAATATTTCTGCTAATAACCAGCAAAATGAAACACTGGAACCCAGCTGGTGAATTTTAGTGAGGAGCCATAAACCCTGACAAATTGAGACAATGAGAGAAAGAAAACATGAGTCTGCCCAGCCTCTCCTGATCCCAGTTACTTCCCTATCTGGGCTTGTCTTTTCTAAAGATCAGAGCTTTCCTTTGGGTTTGTTTCAAATGCTGGATCCTAGACAGAAAACCACTCTGAAAAATAGTTTGAAAGTAAAATCTTGATGGTGTAATGATGTATTTCAATAGCACCCCTAAAATTGATTATAGAACATACATTTTGTCTGATTCTAATTATGTTTAACTCCAAAGTCATTTTGGTAACAGAAACTGCTATAACCTGTTATTAAACCAAGCATTTATTTTTTCTACAGAAATAAAAATTGCTTTGGTAAGAACTTTAAATTTTAAAAAATGTATGAGTGAATCAGACTAACAAAGCCTAATAAAATGAAGAATATGTATTCTCACAATTAAAGCAGAACTACAGCCTAATTCGAAATGAATCTATCTTTAATGGCTGTATATAAAATGAGAAATTATTACCTATACCTCTAAACTTTACTTGATGAAGAATTAGTGAGCTATAGACATCAATATATATCCCTAAAATTGCATTTCCCAGGGAAATATCTATTTAGCTTCTGATTTTTAAAAATGTATGCATTTATTTACAATTTATTTATCAACACAGTCAATACATAGGAAAAGAATGGTCAGCAATGTTAAAGAATTTTGAAAAGTCTCAAATAGTAAAAAGTGGGTAGGACTATCCCGGCCTGGTGGTTCAGTAAGTTGGAGTGTCATCTTGTACACCAAAAGGTTGCAGGTTTGATCCCTGGTGAGGGTGAGTAGAGAGACAACCAACCAATGTTTCTCCTTCACGTTGATCTCTCTCTTTCTCTCTCTCTCCCCCTCCCTTTCTTCCTCTCACTAAAATCAATAAAATATACCCTCAGGAGAGGATTCATAAGAAAGAGGGGTAGAAAAAGCTGAAGTAAAGACAAAACAAAAAATAAATCAGCTAAACTGTCAAGATTTCTTGATTTATTGAAAGAAGCATTTATGAGATTTGGTGTTGATTCTTGTTGACATGACCATTTAGGGCCTTCACTGTTGCCTGCGTTGCTTGGCAAGTTTTAGGCGAACACTTCTGTAGTACAGTAATACCTTCTCTTCGGATGTACATTTCATCACAAAGTAATATGTAAACAGTACACATCCAGTCCTAGGAGACCTCGAGGCATAAAGGCAGAATGGATGTGATCATGGGAATGTTCACAATGAGGCATGAACACCTGCAATTAAGTGTGTCAGCATCAGACTTCCTGCTCTACCACCCACCGTTTCCCACAATTCAGCCAGCTGACTCATTCAAATCCTTAAGGCTGATCAGAATAAATTAGAGTCATTATTAATACACAGTCTGGGTATGTCTCTTTATTCCTTACTGGGGTAAAATAACTTCTGAATACTTCTGAAGTAAATGCGTATCAACTACTCATTCAAATTACTGACTATAATAATTGCATGCTTACAGAAGACATGAAAATTCAGAGTCCTGGGTTGTTACTTGGCAGAGAAGAAAAACTGTAAAGAAATGATTTACCATAAACATGAGAAAAAATTGACAGACTTTGTTATGATTCCTAATAACAATGACCATAGTTGTATGTGTTTGGTGGGAAAAAGCAGTCAGAGAGCTGATTTTGGCATTTTTGTCTACATGTTCAAAATTCATCCAATGAAGATGGTCAAAGAAAGCCTTTTGTTTTGCCCTTTCTTTTAAATTCAGAAGTCTCACACTGAGCATAATTATATTTTCACTCTTATCAGGTGAAGCAGTGGTAAGAATATGTTTAATCTCAATAGGTAAGATAATAAATGTAAATGCAACATATTACTGACAGAAGCTAAATTACCCATTCAGGTGATTGGGAGAAAACAAATTCATCAGGAGTAAAATTCCCAAGTCAGACCTCCATATTAAGTAGTGTTTATTTTAATAATATTAATTTCTTGAATGAATTATTTTTCCTTGTTTTTTCCTATTAGTCTTAAAAATATTTAATAGCTTTACAGAACTATAATTTTCATATCATAAAATTTACTCACTGAAAGTATTCAGCTCGATGATCTTCAATCAGATTTAGAACTAAGTATCATATTTCAGTTTTAGAGAACTTTCTTCATTCTAAGAAGATCTCTCATGTCTGCTTTGAGTGAAACCTGCTCTCACTTTTGGTCTCAGGCCACCACTAATATAGTTTCTATCTCTATAGCTTTGCTTTTTCTAGAGATTTTACATAAAAGGTGTGGCAGGCAAAATAAGAGCCACCCAAATATGTCCACAACCTAATTCCTGAAACCTGTAGTAAATACATTACCTCATAGAGCAAAAGGGACTTCACTGAAGTAAAGAAGACCTTCAACTAGGAGACTATCCTGGATTACCCGGGTGAGCTCACTGTTGTCGGTTGTGAAGACAGAGGAAGGGGACAACGAACCAGGGAATGCAGGAGGCCACTAGAGGGGACAAGTCAAAGAAACCAGTTCTCTTCGAGAGTCCCCAGAAAGTAACAATCTCCAAAATCAAAATAGTTAGCAATCTCTTTTGGAAGGATTGCTAATTATTTATCAGTACCATATATGCACCACCTACAGCCTTAAAAAGCTGGAGTTGTTCTTGCCCTGACCAGTGTTACTCAGTTGGTTGGTTAGATGTCATCCGCAGAAGGTTGACAGTTCCATTCCTGGACAGGGAACACGCCTGGGTTGTGGGTTCAGTACCCCATTGGGGAGTATGTGAAAGGCAACTAATCAGTTCTTCTCTCTCACATTAATATTTCTCTCCCTCTCTTTCTTCCACACTTCTCCTCTCTCTAGAAATAAATAATTTATTTAAAGGAACACTGGAGTTGTTCTTATTGGCACTCAAAATGCTCTTATACAGAAAGGATAGACAAAATTGTAATATTCTTTTAAAATATTTATTGAATTTATTGGAGTGATATTGGTTCAGGCAATTATGTAGGTTTCAGGTGTACAACTTTATAATGCATCATTTGTGTACTGCACCGTGTACTCATCCCCTCAAGTCAAGTCTCCTTCCAACACCATCCATCTCCTCTTTACCCTCTTCAACATTCTACTACCTCTTTCTTCCCATTGTGCCACATCATAAAGATTTTCTTCCTTTTAATTTCTATTTTGCTCTTATATCATTATTGCCAGTCTAAGAAGAACCATTTAAACGTTTGTTTAAGTGAAACAAACATTAACTGGTATTAGCTAGTATACTGTTTTTGCACAGTCTTTATGAATTTTCTCTATTGCTGGATCTCCCCTTCCCATAGTCAAGCCATGCCAAAATACAAGTGAAAATGTGAAAATCTGAGTATTGCTATTTATCTCAGACTCTGAAAAAAAATCAATATGGCATACTTGACATTTAGTCTAATTACAATAATCGCAATAAATCATCTGGGAAAATGTCAGTGAACTCAAAACAAAAATCTTTCTTTTCAGATTAGCTATATTAGTAGTTTTATCAAAATTTCTCTTTGTGGGAAAACATTTGGAGACTCACTTCATTATCAATTTATAGTTAAATTGAGTTGTTAAACTACATAGAAGAAGAATATCTAGACATCTAAAAAAATTGAATTTGGGTTAGGGCTAATCTCTATTCATCTATTTGTCATATGGAGTTTTACCTTATTAGAATTAAAGAAAGCAATAGGCAGCCCATTTATAAACTTTTATTTTTATGTATTATAAGAGTACACGTCTAGAAATGATTAGGATATGTTAAACCACACAGGTCATACTAGAAACTATATATGCTGAGGGCTAATTACTGAGTTTTAATTTTTGCTAATATATCTGCAACTAGATAAAGTATGTCTGAATATAGTACCTAGAGTTCAATATCTGTTTGAAAATTTTAAAACTAATAAATCTCAGTTTATATTAGGAAATAAATATAGTTTGAATCTCACTTAATTAAAAAAATTGTACAGACCAAAGCACAGAAATTCAGTACTGAGATTAGCTCAGATTTGTGCTAATCTCTGACTGTGATTTAAGTGATCCTTCACTCATTCTAATCTAATCCAAGTATTTATTATGCATGTATGTGTAAAAATTGAAATCCTGTGATTTGATACCATATATGTGTGTGTATATCATTTTACAAATTTATTAATGAAACAGATTACAAGACATAAAATTAGAGGCTATTCTTAGCAGTTAGTTATTGGTCGTGGAATTTAAAAACTAAATATTCTTTAGTCACATATTAATTATTCACCAATAATTTTAGAGAATAATTAATAGATGTCAAAACATATTCTGTGATTTTGTACAATTTATTACTAACTTTTTGTTACTTTGCGGTTTTGGTTTGGTTTGGTTTTGCTTCTCCTGAAAGAGTACAAGTATTAACCAAACTAAACTTTCTTATGTGACATTTCAAACCATTTAAAATAGTATCTTATGTGAGTATTTTATTTATGAAGACATTATGTAAAATTGTCAGTATAATGCAATAATGAGTTTGCTTTTATTAATATTGTTCTTTTGTATAATAGTAATTAAACTTGGCCATGTTAAAATAGTCCTGCTTGAATTGATCCCCTGGTTTGTCATTTACTACACATTATACTAATTTTTTACTGATAAAAAACCTTACACTTCAAGTTTATAAATTTATGTGCCTCTCAGAGCCTGAAGCATGTAATATAGGAAGAGTAAGAGTGTCACCTTCCATTAAGGAACAGGGAACACACAATAAAAACTTCAGAGGGGACAGCTTGAGCAACAGAGAGACTATGGAGACCCTTCCACAACTGTGCACAACAGAGCAAACCCAGAATTGCTCTATATACTCTACTCTGCACCATGTTTTAATTTGTATTTACGTGATGTAAGGAAGGTATCTATTTAATTTTTTAAAAGAAGAAAGGAAGGAAACAATATTATGTTTTGTCATAGCATAGTCCAATTTTGTGTGACACTACTACTATCCAATATTTTATAATCAAGAAAAGTCATTGACTTCATAACGTAAAAATCTTAATCTGTTCAGATATATTAACATTTAATTAGAGCTAGAAATATTCTTATGATTTTCATGATGATTACAAAATACTTCATATGGTGAATTTCTTCATATACATAATTCTATTTTCAGTAAAGTTGAAGATTTTAAAGATTGTGAAGATTGTGCTATAATTCATTTAAATTGTCAATAGTTCCCAACCTTTTTTCTAAGTGACATTTAATGTATATAGTTAGGGGTGTAATAGAAATTGCTGGTATTTTAATAAAAGCTAACATGGTTCTTTTTGCAAAAGTAGCATTATTAATACATAAAACCTTTTTTTGGNAATTAGAGGCTATTCTTAGCAGTTAGTTATTGGTCGTGGAATTTAAAAACTAAATATTCTTTAGTCACATATTAATTATTCACCAATAATTTTAGAGAATAATTAATAGATGTCAAAACATATTCTGTGATTTTGTACAATTTATTACTAACTTTTTGTTACTTTGCGGTTTTGGTTTGGTTTGGTTTTGCTTCTCCTGAAAGAGTACAAGTATTAACCAAACTAAACTTTCTTATGTGACATTTCAAACCATTTAAAATAGTATAATGTAATAGAAATTGCTGGTATTTTAATAAAAGCTAACATGGTTCTTTTTGCAAAAGCAGCATTATTAATACATAAAACCTTTTTTGGGGGGGTGGGTTTTGTTTTCATAGTCACATTCTTAGATTTCAATAAAAACGAGGAATGTAAAAACCCAAACTGATGGTTCAAAGTGTCATAAGTTCTAGAAACATAATTTCCTGCTATCAATACAGAAAAACAGAATCTTTCCAGTAAACAAACTAAGGACATCACGTCTGATAATTCAGCATGAGTTGCTCTATTCTGTGTGGGTGGCTGGCTGAGTTTCACTGGACTTTTTACTTTGTGTCGTGAATGAAATGGGTTTTGTCCTAGTCTTGCCTGCATCCTGAGAAATCTGTACAGCTTTTCTACACCTTACCAGCTCATTCTTTTCTCTAATTTTTGACTAAAAAGGCAACATTCACATTTTCTAATGACTTTACCTTGACTTCCTCAGAACATTGTGTTGTAGATAATAGTAGTAAGTGTGATTTTATTGCTTTCCTTTTGTTTCATGTCTCCTTTTAAAATTATTACAAGTAATGTATTGACTATATATATGGGGTTACAGTCTATATTTTAATAGAATGTCAAAATAGAAAAGGAAAAAAGACATTTAGCTTTGGATTCATTATGATAATTTTCAAAACTGTTATTTAAAATAAATATTTCTCAAATATATTGAATAGTTTTTTCTCTTAGCCCACCAAATCTGAACTTGAATGTCAAAATACATATTTTTTGGTTTCCCTATAATTTTCAGCGAAATAACAGGCCAGTAATCAAAGAGAATGAGATTATATGACACAGTACACTTTATTTATTTCAAAACAAATTTGGTATTAAACTTATTTATAAACACCCTGGCTCTTCCTTTATGTGATTTAATGACCTTGTAATAATTTTAATTCTATTAAAGATTTTGTGTATCATCATAAATTAAGGCTACTAAGACTTGACTTAAAAATTTTAATATATACAAAGAAAATTTGCACACCAGGATTTTTTTCATTTCAGAACAAATGGATTTATTTTTAATAATAATTTATGATTCTATGTGTGCTTATATGTGCATTTAGGTCTAATTGTATATTATCATCTAATTCTTTTACTATATAAGATTATCATTAAGGTTTAAACTAAGAGGATTTGTAGTTTTAAAGCTCAGACAATAATAGAAAATAAGGGATGCTATTTGCATTTCCCGAGGTCAAAATACAATACCAAATATCATGAGCACTGTCATTAACAATTCCTGGTATTTTTTACTTTTGAGGGTATCCTGGTGTACCATTTGGTCTCCTAGTTTTACCTCCTTGTTCACCAAGACAAGTCTCAATGAGGTGTAGAAAAGATATCTGGGGCCAAACAACACAATGTGGTTGAAAAACACTTGCCTCATATAAATACAGTCTCGGTGAGAGAATATCTAAGATTTGTCTCTCCAACAATAATACCATGTGGTCTTGGAAAAATCCTGGTATTGTTGCTTTAATTTGTTTATACATGGGATTTTAAGGGCTTAATCAATATCATTAAACACAAGATGATCCTTCATTCAAATTGTTAGTTTAAAATTCTTCGTAAAATATAAAAACAGAAAAGTAGTGTTTGGTTTCAATACAACATTTTCTTTGAAAGAATTGTGGCACAAATAGTTGCGTAGAAGAAAAAGAAACCCTTGATATATAAGTAGCCGCCTAATGAGATTATTGTCAATAATGTTGTAATTCACTGACTATTATCTACAGAAAGAGGTTTCAGTGGTATGACATTATACATATTGAGTTAAACTTTGCTTGATTCTTATGCCTTCATTCTTGTGATGAATTGCAAAACAGCTGTTGGAATGGCCCTGCTCCTTGCCATGTTTTGTACTTTGGTTGAGGCTTATAAGTGAAGCTTTTATTCACTGTTTGACTTAGCAATGCTCTTACAGACGTTATATAAGGTGAGTTAGCTGAAACCAGCTAGTCAAGGAATATTGGAAAACTCCTGAAAATGTTGTGTGTCTTCTGAAAACTTGTAGCTGCAAAAGACATTTTTGTTTCCAAAGTTTGTATAAGACCTAAATTTGGAGTTCCTGGAAAATAATCCACATTAATTCTTTGGATAATTCTTTCTCCTTAGAATTATATTTGTGATGACCATCACCTTTGTGCAACACTTGTAGTGATGATATTCCTATCTTAAAAAAGATGCCAATGATATTCTTGCATTCTTCACATTCACAGCACTGCCTTTCTTTTTTTTGCTTTTATTTGCCAAGTCCAGTATTAGAGGGCCCAGGGGAGTTGCCAAAGTGGAACTAGAAGTTTGTCATTACCATCCAGGTTACAATTCCATTGCTGAAACATTTAGACTATGCGACAACTTTCTTAAACAATCTGAGCCATACTTTCTTCATGTATAAAACAGTGCTAAAACAGAGGTTAAATAAATTATAGTTACTTATGCCTTAAACAATTTAAAAAGAAGCTGACTTATAAAATGCAGAATAACAAGAATTAGAGCAACAATGAAAATGTACATAATTAGTGTCATGAATGATCCCATGAAAATATCTATTAGAAACAGTAACTCTCCAAACAACAAGTGCTGCTGAGGATGTGAAGAAAAGGGAACCCTTTTGCACTGTTGGTAGGAATGCAGACTGGACCTGCTACTGCGAAAGGCAGTATGGAGATAAGTCAAAAAATTTTAAAAAGATTTGCCTTTTGACCCAGCAATCCCTCTTCTGGGACTATATCTGAAGGAGTCCAAAATACTAATTTGAAAGAACGTAAGTTCCCTTATGTTCATTGCAGCATTATTTAATAATTGTCAAGTTATGGAAGTAGCCCAAGTGTGAATGTGTGGATAAAACAACTAAGGAACATTCATACAATGGAATACTATTTAGCCATAAAAAGAATAAAAATGTTATCTTTTGTGGCAGTATACATAGACCTGGATAACATTAGGCTAAATGAAATAAGCCAGTCAGAGAGAGGCAAATACCATGTGATTTCATTCATCTGTGGATCTAACAAACAAACTCAACTAACAAGGAAAAATGGAAACAGACTCATAGATGGAGAACAGGATGACAGCTGGGTGTGGAGAGATTAGGGGGTGGAGGGACTGAGCAAATAGGAAAAAGGACTCATGGACATGGACAACAGTGTAGCGATTGCTGGGAGGCAGGGGGTATAAGGGGACAAATAATAATGGAAAAATACAATAAAAATTAAATTAAAAAAGAAAAGAAAGAGTAACTCTCTCCCATATGTAAGATAACTTATAATGTTTGCAAGATAGAAAAAAGGAGATGTTATTTCCTTTTTATACATCTTTGGGATGGGTGATGGGGTGGGTGTGGGTGCTGAATCCTCAATCAACCTATATATACTATTTTGTGTGTGTGTATGTGTGTGAGTATATTTGTGATGTGTGGGTGTGTGGAGATGTGCATATATAGGAGAATTGCTAAGAATCAGGGCCTCCAAGTTCAGGTTTCAATCTCAACACTCACTTGTTTTGTGATCTAGACTCCTTATTGTGGTTTCCTCCTCTTTAAAAGATGATAATAACAATTTTCCTATAAATGTCATTAGGGTGTTATCAACAAAATCATGTCAGATAAGTATATTTGAATGATTTACAAACCATAACTACCATAAAATGTGAGGCCTTCTTATTCAAACTGTGTGTATGTGTCTTCAGATAGAAAGCAAATTCTTTCAAAATCCTACCAGTCTCTCAATTTTTCACTTTAAAATAAAACATAAAAAAGAAACTGCACAAAATTAGTAAACAGCAATATATTATTATAAAGTAAGCACTCTTGTAAACACCACTCAGGTCAAGAATTAGAACTTTAGCAGATGCTCCAAGAGCTCCTCTGTGTGTATCATCTCAATCATAACTTCCTGTTGCCTCCCAAAAGTAGCCACTACTCTAATTCTTAATTGATCATTTGCTTAAATTTCTTTAGAGTTTTATCACCCAAGTGTCCATCACTAGACCACTGCATCCTAAAGTTGCATCTTACCTATTTTTTAAACCAAAATGTCTTTTAAACCAGCATTAACTTACCAGTTCATTCTGTTCTTTTCTCCTCCTTATTGTTGAAGAATCCAAGTAACTCACCCTGGAAACTTTCCAGAGTCTGAGTTTTGTTGTGACGCACATGGTGGAGACAGTATAGTTTCCCTGTCCTCTGTGTTTCCTGAAAATTGGCAGCTGGATCCAGATGCTTCATCAAGATGTTTATCCTTTCGGTAAGACTATGATTGGTGGTGGGTTTATTCATCAGTGTCTGGTTATCTCTCTTTCTGTTCATTATCAGCTATTGATGTTGAATACCTAGATCCATGAAGTCATCACACATTACAAAATGGTAGTTATTTAAATTGTATAGTTTCATTTACATGTGTTTGTTGAAATGCATTCATAAAGTTATAGTTTCATAAATTATTTGTTCACCCAGTGGTATACTTTATACAAATAAGTCTTGATTAATTCCCTCTTATGAACCAGTTTTCAAGATAATGAATAGTAATTATTATCTTTTTTGAAGCTCAGATTTTTCCACGGAGCCTTGAGCAGTTGGTTTCTAAATCTTTTTGACATGATTATAGCAGTCTTTGATAGTTAGAGAGTCATCCTCTACATTTCCTCCTTAAGACCTGGAATTATTCATTTATCTTTGAAACCTTGGTTTCTTTAAATGGGGATTACTTTCAAAAGAGAAATCTGGATAGCAAGAGCTTATGATTTTTTTCTAGGCCTTTTCAGTGGACAAGATTGGAAAATGTATGCAGTATGTGTTTACACACATATTCAAATGTGTGTGTCTAAAATATCTTGACTTCACACTGACGCTCTCAATTCATATTCAGCACTTCTGAGTTTTAACTTACCCTCTTCTGAAGTACACCCATTTCTTCAATGTTTCCCCACCAATGCTCTTGTTCTTAAGTATATGGGATGATGAAATTAAGATACCCAATAATCACTAAATTGTTTATTCTACATTGAATACGTGACAGCCTCAGAATAACAATCAATATTCTACAAGATTTGTCATTATTTTCCATATGCTCTCCCTAGACATCTTTAATTTTTTTAAATAGTGTACTGTATTTACAATGTAGCTATTGCAAAGTCTTCCTTTTAATTTTCATTTAATTTTAGTTCTCCAAGTAAATCTTTATTTAAAAAGTACATTTTATTTTCTTCATTTTCTTAAATATTCAAGGTGTTGTTCTGTTTCTTATGGCATAAAGCACCGCCGTCACAAAAGCCTGATGGAAATCAATTTTTTCTTATAAATAATGTTACTTTTGCCTATATGTCCTTTATTTTTCCCTTTTCCTTTAAAGTCCAGTATTTTCTAGGATATTTATTGACAGGATTATTCTAATTCAACATTCTCAGATATATAGTATGCTCCTTCAACTTACAGTTACAATTTTTATATATCTATCTATCTAGATAGATAGATAGATCTAGTATAGATAGATCTAGTGTGTGTATATATGTGGACACACATATGTGTGTATATACACACATGTGTATATATGTGTGTGTGTGTGTATATATAAATTGGTTGGTTTCTCTTCAGAGATGGAGTCATAAAGAAAGAGATAATTTAGGTTCAAAGACTTAAATTCTCAGCTTAAGGCACAGTATAGAAGCTAGAAAAAATGTCTATGCTTTTGCTAAAAGAATACATAGCATTTATTCAATTCCCATGTCTCCTTCTATTGCCCCTTTAGGGAATTTTTTATATCCACATATTAGATCTTCTTTGTCTATTTTCAATACTTGTCATTGTCTCAAATACTTTTTATCTCTTTATTTGTATTCAGTTTTAAAAAGTTCTTCCTTTAACCTTATATTTCTCTTAAAATATTATGTTATTTACTTTTTGTTTCTTATAGTTTATCCTTCACTTTTGAAATATATTTTTGTTTTATTTCTAATTCATTTTTTAATCCTGTCACCTTATTTTGAGCTATTCTAATTTTACCTTATATTATACTTCTTTTGTCCTATAATTTTTCCTAATATTGATGGCTAATTTATGTACAAGTTGTTTTTAAGCATATATTTATGCCATGAGTTCTTTGTCTGTAGGGATATTATTTTACCCCTTACCATCTTTTTCTCTTTTAGTAAGTGGTGTGATATTTCATCACAATACATTTCTGTTGCTCCCTGTTTCTTTCGAAGACAGCTATGTAACTTCAGCTTTTCTATTGTGTTTGTGAAATATACCAACATATGATGAATTGTTTCTTAGTAACTTAGTTTCTTAATTTCTTAGGACTGTCTCTTTTACCTTCTCTCCTGTCTCTTTTATCCATATCCTACTCAATTTCATTTTCACTATCAGCAGTATTTTTATGTTAACAATATCTTTTATGTAAACCAACATATTCACAATGTGATTATTTCAACAAATAACATATTTTACATTTTTTGTTCACACTAAGACTCCAATATCCAGACATTTACATATATATCAGTCATGAGAACATATACAACAATGAAATAGAATGGGAACCTCTCAGAGACCCCCTGAATGTATGAGTTACAATGCTAGCTCAACAATGAGCAGGTAAAAAATGGAGTGTGTAGTTTAAAGGATTAAGAAAACTGGCCTACCACATGGAGAAAATTAAAGCTGGAACCCTGCCTTATATCATATATAAAAAGGTAGGCTTCAAATGAGGTAAAGACCTAAGCATGAATGGTAAAATATAAAACTAATAAAAACTATTGCAACAAAATTATCTTTGGGACTCAAAAAAACAAACATAAGGTTAAAAAATAGATGGAATGCATTATCTAAGGATGGAAAGGTTTTAGCTGATAAATGGCTGTACCCAAGGTAAAGGAAGAAGGAATCCAGGACTGCAGGATAGGTCGGGTTCTCTTCAGAGATGGAGTCTTAAAGAGATGATTTAGGCTCAAAGGCTTATATTCTCAGCTTAAGGCACAGTATAAACACTGGAAAAATGTCTGTTTTTGCTAAAAGAATTTCTTCTCTCTTATCAGTTATAAGGCTGAAATCATTGAAAGCAAAGGTTTTACTTAACCTGCTGGTTGCCAAACTACACCAGGAGTTGCACTCCCAGCCTCACTTACCAGGATGCACGTAAAAGTTAAGAGTTTTGACCAGGACACAGTAGGACCTTGATTGGGAATGGGGAATTATGGTGAGGGGGATTTGGAGGACTTATGACCCCTAAACTAGGTGAACGATGGCTCATGTTTCATTACTGAAAGTCCTGTGTCCCAGGAAACCCTTCAACCCCAGGCAAAGCATGTCCTTGGCATGTCCTCCCTTGCTAATCAGAGCATTAGCTCTTCCTGTCTAAAGATGTTGTTACTGCCCTGCTTGAAGATCTTGTAATGGCCTGACTCAGTTTACCTCCTATTCTTTCCACATTACTTCTCCTTACTTCTAGTCACTTATCGGATTCCAGCCTGGAGAAGAGCTGTGGTAGACGTGATTTAAAAAGGCAAGCCCAAGAGGATATTTCCACCCCAAGAATTCTTAGACCCTGTTCATCTATATTGCAAACCCCGAGACAAATGTTTAGGATTCTATTGCAGAAATGTATTGAGGAAGGAGAAATGTAATTTTGGACTGGGTAGAATGGATTCATAGGGGTGTACCTGCCACAGGTTCTGGATTCAATGTGTGGCCTTAAACAATTGTAGCTGATTTTACATGTTTGTTTGGTTAGTTAACTGAAATGTAGACTTAATGGCCCACATTTAAAAATCTGAGAAAACAAATATTCTTTGAAATAATATTTTAAAAATTCAAAGATTTACAAAAATGAGAATGTTGGAGTAGATTTTTCCTGTGCAAATCATACCATTATAATCCTAATGATTTCCTAAGTCTCCCAATAGGACCTACTAGTGACTTTCCATTCCCTAAGGTCCTGTGAGACACAGTGGCGAAGGGAACAGCAGCATCCATGAAAAATATTTCTAAAAATGAGATATAATGAGTTAATATTATATTAGTTTCAGGTACTGTATATTTGTATATATTGTGAAATGATCAATACAATAAGTCTAGTTACCATCTGTCACCTTTTATATAGCTACAAAATATTTTCTTGTGATGAGAACTTTGAGATTTACTATTTTAGCAACTTTCCAATATGCAATAGAGTATTATGAATTATATTCAGGATGCTATGTTATATTCCTATGATTTATTTATTTTATACTTCGAAATCTGAATGTTTGACCCCTCTTACAAATTTCCCCTCATCTCCCGCCCCTACCTCTGGCAAACACCAATCTGTTTTCTGTATCTATGAGGTCCATGTTTCATTTTTTGGTTTATTTATTTTTATTTTAGGTTTCATATAGAAGTTTATTTTACTTAGCATAATGCCCCTAAGATCTATCCATGTGGTCAAAAACAGATGTTTACTCTTTTTATGGATGAATAATATTCATCCATACCACATTTTCTTTATCCAATCACCCATTTTTGGACACTTAGTTTCCATGTCTTGCTTATTGTAAATAATGTTGCAAAGATCATGGAGCCCATATATTTGTATGAATTAATATTTTCATTTGCTTCAGATAAATACTCAGAAGTAGAGATTCTGGATCATGTAGTAGTTCTAATTTTTATTTTTTAAAGAACCTCCAAACTGCTTTTCATAACAGTTCCACCAATTTATACTCCTACCAAAAGGATACAAGGATTCTCTTTCCTTCACATCCTTATCAACACTCATTAGTTCATGTCACTTTGGTAGTAGTTATTCTGACAGGTGTGAGGTGATACCTCACTGTGACTTTGCTTGTATTTTTCAGATATTAGAATGTTGAGCATCTTTTCATGTATTTGTTGGACATTTTATACCTTATTTTGAAAAATGTCTATTTAGATCCTCTTATTTATTTTTCTTTTTTCTTGAACTTATTGGGATGACATTGGTTGATTAAAGTGTATGTTTCAAGGTTGCTTCCAACTCTTGGCTATCGTGAATTGTGCTGCTATGAACATTGGGTGCATAGGTTCTTTTGGATTGGTGTTTCAGGATTCTTAGGATATACTCCTAAGAGTGGAATTGCTGGGTCAAAAGGCACGTCCATTTTTAGTTTTCTTAGAAAATTCCATACTGTTTTCCATAGTGGTTGTACCAGTCTGCAATCCCACCAACAGTGAACTAGGGTCCCCTTTTCCCCACAACCTCTCCAGCACTTGTTGTTTGTTTCTTTGTTTATGATAGCCATTCTGACTGGTGTTAAGTGGTATCTCATTGTGGTTTTAATTTGCATCTCTCTGATAGCTAG